>NC_054485.1:106566376-106618876 GCF_017639515.1 Carcharodon carcharias
GTGTGTGACAGTGAGGGGTGTGTAACAGTGAAGGGTTTGTGACAGTGAGGGGTGCGTGACAGTGAGGTGTGCGTGACAGTGTGGGGTGCGTGACAGTAGGTGGTGCGTGACAGTGAGGGGTGTGTGACAGTGAGCGGTGTGTGACAGTGAGGAGTGTGTGACTGTGAGGAGTGTGTGACAGTGAGTGGTGCGTGACAGTGAGGGTGTGTGACATGAGGAGGGGTGTGTGACAGTGAGTGGTGACAGTGAGGGTGCGTGACAGTGAGGGTGTGTGACAGTGAGGGTGTGACAGTGAGGGTGTGTGACAGTGAGTGAGTGACAGTGAGGGTTGCGTGACAGTGAGGGGTGGTGACAGTGAGGTGTGTGACAGTGAGAGTGTGTGACAGTGAGTGGTTGTGACAGTGAGGGGTGCGTGACAGTGAGGGTGCGTGACAGTGAGGGGTGCGTGACAGTCAGATGTGTGACAGTGTGGAGTGTGTGACAGTGAGCATTGTGTGACAGTGAGGAGTGTGTGACAGTGAGGGGTGTGTTACAGTGATAGGTGGGTGACAGTGAGGAGTATGTGACAGTGAGGGGTGCGTGACAGTGAGGGGTGCGTGACAGTGTGCGTGACAGTGAGGAATGTGTGACAGTGAGGGGTGTGTGACAGTGAGGGTTGCGTGACCTTGAGGGGTGAGTGACAGTGAGCGGTGCGTGACAGTGAGGGTGTGTGACAGTGAGAGGTGTTGACAGTGAGAATGCGTGACAGTGAGGGGTGTGTGACAGTGAGGTGTGTGACAGTGAGAGTGTGTGACAGTGAGGGTTGTGTGACAGTGAGGGTGTGTGACAGTGAGAGGTGGGTGTGACAGTGAGGAGTGTGTGACAGTGAGGGTGTGTGACAGTGAGGGGTGTGACAGTGAGGGGTTGATGCAGTGAGGGTGTGTGACAGTGAGGTGTGTGACAGTGAGGGGTTGTGACAGTGAGGGTTGTGACAGTGAGGGTGTGTGACAGTGAGGTGTGTGACAGTGAGGAGTGTGTGACAGTGAGGGTGTGTGACAGTGAGGGGTGTGTGACAGTGAGGGGTGTGTGACAGTGAGTGGTGTGTGACAGTGAGGAGTGTGTGACAGTGAGATTGTGTGACAGTGAGGGTGTGTGACAGTGAGGGTGTGTGACAGTGAGGGGTGTGTGACAGTGAGGGTGTGTGACAGTGAGAGTGGTGCGTGACAGTGAGGGGTGCGTGACAGTGAGGGGTGTGTGATAGTGAGGAGTGTGTGACTGTGAGGAGTGTGTGACAGAGAGGGGTGCGTGACAGTGAGGGGTGTGTGACAGTGAGGAGTGTGTGACAGTGAGGGGTGCGTGACAGTGAGGGGTGCGTGCAGTGATGAGTGTGTGACAGTGAGGGGTGTGACAGTGAGGGTGTGTGACAGTGAGGGTGTGTGACAGTGAGAGTGTGTGACAGAGAGTGTTGTGTGACAGTGAGAGGAGTGGTGGCGTGACAGTGAGGTGTGTGACAGTTGTGACAGTGAGGATGTTGACAGTGAGGGTGTGTGACAGTGAGGGTTGTGACAGTGAGTTGTGTGACAGTGAGGGGTGAGTGACAGTGAGGGGTGTGTGACAGTGACAGTGTGTTACAGTGAGAGCTTTGTGACAGTGAGGGGTGAGTGACAGTGTGGGTTGCGTGACAGTGAGGGGTGCGTGACAGTGAGGGGTGTGTGACATGAGAGGTGTGTGACAGTGAGGGTGTGTGACAGTGAGGAGTGTGTGACAGTGAGGGTGTGTGACAGTGAGGTTGTGTGACAGTGAGGGTTGCGTGACAGTGAGGGGTTTGTGACAGTGAGGATGTGTGACAGTGAGGGGTGTGTGACAGTGAGGGTATGTGACAGTGAGAATGTGTGACAGTGAGATGTGTGTGACAGTGAGAGTGTGTGACAGTGAGGGTGTGTGACAGTGAGGGGTGCTGAAGGTTGGGGTGGTGACAGTGAGAAGTGTGTGACAGTGAGGGGTGTTGACAGTGAGGTGTGTGACAGTGAGGGTGTGTGACAGTGAGGGGTGTGTGACAGTGAGGGGTGTGACAGTGAGAGGTGTGTGACAGTGAGGAGTGTGTGACAGTGAGGTGTGTGACAGTGAGGTGTGTGACAGTGAGGGTGTGTGACAGTGAGGGTGTGTGACAGTGAGGGTGGTGACAGTGAGGAATGTGTGACAGTGAGGGTGTGTGACAGTGAGGTGTGTGACAGTGAGGAGTGTGTGACAGTGAGGTTGTGACAGTGAGGGTGGTTGACAGTGAGAGTGTGTGACAATGAGAGGTGTGTGACAGTGAGAGGTGTGTGACAGCGAAGTGTGCGTGACAGTGAGGTTTGCGTGACAGTGAGGGTGTGTGACAGTGAGGGTGTGTGACAGTGAGGAGTGTGTGACAGTGAGGGTGTGTGACAGTGAGGGGTGTGTGACAGTGAGGGTGTGTGACAGTGAGGATGTGTGACAGTGAGGAGTGTGTGACAGTGAGGGTTGTGACAGTGAGGGGTGTGTGACAGTGAGGGGTGTGTGACAGTGAGAGGTGTGTGACAGTGAGGAGTGTGTGACAGTGAGGAGTGTGTGACAGTGAGGTGTGTGTGTCAGTGAGGAGTGTGTGACAGTGAGGAGTATGTGACAGTGAGGGGTGCGTGACAGTTTGGGGTGCGTGACAGTGTGTGTGACAGTGAGGGTGTGTGACAGTGAGGGGTGTGTGACAGTGAGGGTTGTGACAGTGAGGTGCGTGACAGTGAGGGTGTGTGACAGTGGGTGTGTGACAGTGAGGGGCGTGACAGTGAGGGTGTGTGACAGTGAGGTGTGCGTGACAGTGAGGTGTGTGACAGTGAGGGGTGTGTGACAGTGAGGGGTGGGTGACAGTGAGGGGTGGGTGACAGTGAGGGGTGTGTGACAGTGAGAGGTGTGTGACAGTGAGGGTTGTGTGACAGTGAGGGGTGTGTGACAGTGAGAGGTGGGCGACAGTGAGGGGTGTGTGACAGTGAGGGGTGTGTGACAGTGAGGTGTGTGTGACAGTGTGAGGTGTGTGACAGTGAGGGTGCGTGACAGTGAGGATGTGTGACAGTGAGAGGTGTGTGACAGTGAGGTTGCGTGACAGTGAGGGTGTGTGACATTGAGGTGTGTGACAGTGAGGTTGTGTGACAGTGAGTTGTGCGTGACAGTGAGGGGTGTGACAGTGAGGGGTGTGTGACAGTGAGGGTGTGTGACAGTGAGTGGTGCATGACAGTGAGGATGCGTGACAGTGAATGTGTGTGACAGTGAGGGGTGTGTGACAGTGAGGGGTGTGTGACAGTGAGGAGTGTCTGACTGTGAGGAGTGTGTGACAGTGAGGGGTGCGTGACAGTGAGGTGTGTGACAGTGAGGAGTGTGTGACAGTGAGGGCTGAGTGACAGTGAAGGGTGCGTGTCAGTGAGACGTGTGTGACATTGAGGAGTGTGTGACAGTGAGGAGTGTGTGACAGTGAGGTGTGTGACAGTGAGGGTGTGTGACAGTGAGGGTGTGTGACAGTGAGAGTGTGTGACAGTGAGGGTGTGTGACAGTGAGGTGTGTGACAGTGAGGGGTGCGTGACAGTGAGGAGTGTGTGACAGTGAGGGTGCGTGACAGTGAGGGTGTGCGTGACAGTGAGGGGTGAGTGACAGTGAGAGGTGTGTGACAGTGAGCGATGCGTGACAGTGAGGGGTGTGTGACAGTGAGGGGTGTGTGACAGTTAGAGGTGTGTGACGGTGAGGGTTTTGTGACAGTGAGCGGTGTCTGACGGTGAGAGGTGGTCGACAATGAGGAGTGTGTGACAGTGAGGGGTGTGTGACAGTGAGAGGTGCGTGACAGTGAGGGTGCGTGACAGTGAGGGGTGTGTGACAGTGAGGGGTGTGTGACAGTGAGAGTGTGTGACAGTGAGGGTGTGTGACAGTGAGGAGTGTGTGACAGTGAGGTGTGTGTCAGTGAGGTGGTGTGTGACAGTGAGGGGTGTGTGACAGTGAGAGGTGTGTGACAGTGAGAGTTGTGACAGTGAGGGGTGTGTGACAGTGAGGGGTGTATGACAGTGAGAGTGCGTGACAGTTGTGAGGGGTGAGCGGTGTGAGACAGTGAGGGTGCGTGACTTGAGGTTAGTGAGCTACAGGAGAGGGGTGTGGACATTGAGGGTGTGTGAGAGTGAGGCCGTGTGAGAGTGAAGTGAATGAGGGTGCGTGGACAGTGAGGTGTGTTGACAGTGAGGGGTGCGTGACATTGAGAGGGTGGGAGTAACAGTGAGGAGTGGTGACAGTGAGAGGCTTGACTGAGCTTGACGTGAGTTGTGTGTGACAGTGAGGGTTGTGTGACATGTGAGGGGTGTGTGACACTGAGGGTGTGTGTGAAAGTGAGGGGTGCTGTGACAGTGCGGATCGCTGTGACAGTGAGGGAGTGTGACAGTGACAGGTGGACTGAGAGGTGGGGACAGTGAGGGAGTGCTGTGACAGTGAGGGGGTTGTGTGACAGTGAGGTGTGTGTGACCGTGTGAGGTGTTGTGACAGTGGAGGGTGTGACTGTGAGGACTGTTGTGACAGTGAGGGGTGTGCTGACAGTGAGGGTGTGACAGTGAGGGTGTGTGACAGTGAGGTGTGTGACAGTGAGTGTTGTGTGACAGTGAGTTGTGCGTGACAGTGAGGGGTGTGTGACAGTGAGGGGTGTGTAACATTGAGGGGTGTGTGACATTGAGTGGTGCATGACAGTGAGGGGTGTGTGACAGTGAGATGTTGTGAACAGTGAGGAGGTGTGTGACAGTAGATGGTGTGGACAGTGATGAGTGTGTGACAGTGAGGAGTGTGTGACAGTGAGGGGTGTGGGACAGTGAGGGGGTGTGTGACAGTGTGAGTTGTGTGACAGTGAGGGGTGGTGACAGTGAGGGTGTGTGACAGTGAGGAGTAGTGTGACAGTGAGGGAGTGTGTGACAGGGAGGGACTGTGTCACAGTGAGAGTGTGTGACAGTGAGAGGTAGTGTGGACAGTGGAGGAGGTGTGTGACTGTGAGGTGTGTGTGACAGGTGAGGGGGTGCGTGACAGTGTGGGTTGCTGATCAGTGGGTGTGGTGAGAGTGAGGAGTGGCGTGACCTGTGAGAGGTGAGTGACAGTGGAGGGTGCGTGGGGACAGTGAGGGGGTGTCTGACAGTGTGGTGTGTGTGACAGTGAGGCGGATGCGTGACAGTGAGGGGTGTGTGACAGCTGAGGGTGGGGTGAGAGTGAGGAGGTGTGTGACAGTGAGGTTTGCGTGACAGTGAGGGGTGTGTGACAGTGAGAGGTGGGTGTGACAGTGAGGGGTGTGACAGAGGTGTGACAGTGAGTGTGTGACAGTGTGAGGGTGTGTGACAGTGAGGGTGCGTGACAGTGAGGAATGTGTGACAGTGAGAGGTGTGTGACAGTGAGGGTTGCTGACAGTGGTGTGTGACAGTGAGGGGTGTGTGACAGTGAGTGTTGTGACAAGAGTTTTGTGCGTGACAGTGAGGGTGTGTGACAGTGAGGGGTGTGTGACAGTGAGGGTGTGTGACAGTGAGTGGTGCATGACAGTGAGGATGCGTGACAGTAGAGGTGTGTGACAGTGAGGGTGTGTGACAGTGAGGAGTGTGTGACAGTGAGGAGTGTGACAGTGAGGAGTGTGTGACAGTGAGGGGTGTGTGACAGTGAGGGTGGTGTGACAGTGAGGATGTGTGACAGTGAGGAGTGTGTGACAGTGAGGGGTGTGTGACAGTAGGAGTATGTGACTGTGAGGTGTGTATGACAGTGAGGGGTGCATGACAGTGAGGGGTGTGTGACAGTGAGGAGTGTGTGACAGTGAGAGGTGTGTGACAGTGAGGGGTGTGTGACAGTGAGGGGTATGTGACAGTGAGGGGTGTGTGACAGTGAGGAGTGCGTGACAGTGAGGGGTGTGTGACAGTGAGGGGTGTGTGACAGTGAGTTGCGTGACCTGAGTGTTAGTGACAGTGAGGGGTGCGTGACAGTGAGGGGTGTGTGACAGTGAGTTGTGTGTGACAGTGAGCGATGCGTGACAGTGAGGGTGTGTGACAGTGAGGTGTGACAGTGAAGGTGGGTGACAGTGAGGGTGTGTGACAGTGAGGGGTGTGTGACAGTGAGGTGTGTGTGACAGTGAGGGGTGTGTAACAGTGAAGGGTTTGTGACAGTGAGGGGTGTGTGACAGTGAGGGGTGTGTGACAGTGAGGGCTGTGTGACAGTGAGGTGTGTGTGACAGTGAGGTGTTGTGACAGTGAGGGTGGTGACAGTGAGTAGTGTGTGACAGTGAGAGTGTGTGACAGTGAGTGTGTGTGACAGTGAGGAGTGTGTGACAGTGAGGAGTGTGTGACAGTGAGGGGTGTGTGACAGTGAGGGGTGTGACAGTGAGGGTGTGTGACAGTGAGTGTGTGACATGAGCGGTGCGTGACAGTGTGTGTGACAGTGAGGGGTGTGTGACAGTGTGTGTGACAGTGAGGGGTGCGTGACAGTGTGGGTGACAGTGAGGGTGTGTGACAGTGAGAGGTGTGTGACAGTGAGGGTTGTGTGACAGTGAGCGGTGTGTGAGAGTGTGGAGTGTATGACAGTGAGAGTGCGTGACAGTGAGAGGTGTGTGACAGTGAGTGGTGTGTGACAGCGAAGTGTGCGTGACAGTGAGGTTTGCGTGAGAGCGAGGGGTGTGTGACAGTGAGGGGTGTGTGACAGTGAGGGGTGCGTGACCTTGAGTTGTGAGTGACAGTGAGGAGTGTGTGACAGTGAGGGTGTGTGACAGTGAGAGTGTGTGACAGTGAGGATGTGTGACAGTGAGGGTGTGACAGTGAGGGTGTGTGACAGTGAGAGATGTGTGACAGTGAGGGTGGGTGACAGTGGGAATGTGTGACAGTGAGGGGTGTGTGACAGTGAGAGTGTGTGACAGTGAGGAGTGTGTGACAGTGAGGGTGTGTGTGACAGTGAGGGGTGTGTGACAGTGAGAGTGTGTGACAGTGAGAGGTGTGACAGTGAGGGTGCGTGACAGTGAGGGTTGCGTGACAGTGAGGGTGTGTGACAGTGAGGAGTGTGTGACAGTGAGATGTGTGACAGTGAGAGTTGTGTGACAGTGAGGGGTGTGTGACAGTGAGGTGTGTGTGACAGTGAGGGGTGTGTGACAGTAGGAGTATGTGACTGTGAGGTGTGTGTGACAGTGAGGTGTGCATGACAGTGAGGGGTGTGTGACAGTGAGGAGCGTGTGACAGTGAGCAATGTGTGACAGTGAGGAGTGTGTGACAGTGAGGAGTGCGTGACAGTCAGATGTGTGTGACAGTGAGGGGTGCATGACAGTGAGGGGTGTGTGACAGTGAGGAGTGTGTGACAGTGAGAGGTGTGTGACAGTGAGGGCTGTGTGACAGTGAGGGGTGTGCTACAGTGAGGGGTGTGTGACAGTGAGGTTTGTGTGACAGTGAGGATTGTGTGACAGCGAGTGTTGTGTGACATTGAGGGGTGCGTGACAGTGAAGATTGTTTGACAGTGAGCGGTGTGTGACATTGAGGGGTGTGTGACAGTGAGGAATGTGTGACAGTGAGGGGTGCGTGACTGCGAGGTGTGCGTGACAGTGAGGGGTGTGTGACAGTGAGGAGTGTGTGACAGTGAGGGGTGCGTGACAGTGAGGGGTGAGTGACAGTGAGGGTTGTGACAGTGAGTGTGGTGACAGTGAGGAGTGTGTGACAGTGAGGGTGTGTGACAGTGAGTAGTGTGTGACAGTGAGGTGTGTGACAGTGAGGGTGTGTGACAGTGAGGAGTTGTGACAGTGAGGGTGTGCGACAGTGAGGGTGTGTGACAGTGAGGGTGTGAAAGTGAGGAGTGTGTGACAGTGGGGGTGTGTGACAGTGAGGGGTGCGTGACAGTGTGTGTGACAGTGAGGGGTGTGTGACAGTGAGGTGGTGACAGTGAGGGTGCGTGACAGTGTTTGTGACAGTGAGGTGTGTGACAGTGAGAGGTGTGTGACAGTGAGGGTTGTGTGACAGTGAGGGGTGTGTGACAGTGAGGGGTGTGTGACCATGAGAGGTGGGCGACAGTGAGCAGTGTGTGACAGTGAGGGTGTGTGACAGTGAGGGGTGTGTGACAGTGAGGTTGCGTGACAGTGAGGGTGTGTGACAGAGGGTGTGTGACAGTGAGGGTGTGTGACAGTGAGAGTGTGTGACAGTGAGGAGTGTGTGACAGTGAGGTGTGTGTGACAGTGAGAGTGTGTGACAGTGAGGAGTGGGTGACAGTGAGGGGTGTGTGACAGTGAGAGGTGTGTTACAGTGAGAGGTGGGTGACAGTGGGGAATGTGTGACAGTGAGGTGACAGTGAGAGGTGTGTGACAGTGAGGATGTGTGACAGTGAGGGTGTGTGACAGTGAGGGGTGTGTGACAGTGAGAGTGTGTGACAGTGAGAGGGTGTGACAGTGAGGAGTGCGTGACAGTGAGGAGTGTGTGACAGTGAGGGGTGTGTGACAGTGAGGAGTGTGTGTGAGTGAGGAGTGTGTGACAGTGAGAGTTGTGTGACAGTAAGGAATGTGTGTGACAGTGAGGGGTGTGACAGTGAGGGTGCGTGACAGTGAGGTGTGTGACAGTGAGGGTGGTGACAGTGAGTGTGTGACAGTGATCGCGTGACAGTGAGATTGTGTGACAGTGAGGGGTGTGTGACAGTGAGGAGTGTGTGACAGTGAGGTGTGTGACAGTGAGGGGTGTGTGACAGTGAGGGTGTGTGACAGTGAGTGTGTGACAGTGAGGGGTGTGTGACAGTGAGGTGGTGCGTGACAGTGAGGGTGTGACAGTGAGGAGTGTGTGACAGTGAGGGATGTGTGACAGTGAGGTGGTGTGACAGTGAGAGTGTGACAGTGAAGTGTGTGACAGTGAGGGTGTGTGACAGTGAGGGTGTTGACAGTGTGGGTGTGACAGTGAGGAATGTGTGACAGTGAGGGGTGCGTGACAGTGAGGGGTGTGTGACAGTGAGGTTGCGTGACTTGAGGGTGTGTGACAGTGAGGGTGTGACAGAGAGGGGTGAGTGACAGTGAGAGGTGTGTGACTGTGAGCGATGCGTGATAGTGAGAGGTGTGTGACAGTGAGGGTTGTGTGACAGTCAGATGTGCGTGACAGTGAGGAGTGTGTGACAGTGAGGAGTGTGTGACAGTGAGGAGTGTGTGACAGTGAGGGGTGTGTGACAGTGAGTGGTGGGTGACAGTGAGGAGTGTGTGACAGTGAGTGGTGTGTGACAGTGAGGAGTGTGTGACAGTGAGGAGTGTGTGACAGTGAGGGGTGTGTGACAGTGAGGGGTGTGTGACAGTGAGGAGTGTGTGACAGTGAGGGTTGTGTGACATTGCGGGGTGCGTGACAGTGTGTGTGACAGTGAGGGGTGTGTGACAGTGTGTGTGACAGTGAGGGGTGCGTGACAGTGTGTGTGACAGTGAGGTGTGTGACAGTGAGAGGTGTGTGACAGTGAGGGTTGTGTGACAGTGAGTGGTGTGACAGTGAGGGTGGTGACAGTGAGAGGTGTGTGACAGTGAGGTGTGTGACAGTGAGTGGTGTGTGACAGTGAGTGGTGTGTGACAGTGAGGTTGCGTGACAGTGAGGGTGTGTGACAGTGAGGGTGTGTGACAGTGAGGGTGGTGACAGTGAGATGTGTGTGACAGTGAGAGTGTGTGACAGTGAGTGTGTGTGACAGTGAGGGGTGTGTGACAGTGAAGGGTTTGTGACAGTGAGGGGTGCGTGACAGTGAGGGGTGCGTGACAGTGAGGGGTGCGTTACAGTGGGTGGTGCGTGACAGTGAGGGGTTTGTGACAGTGAGCGGTGTGTGAGAGTGAGGAGTGTGTGACAGTGAGGGTTTCGTGACAGTGAGTGGTGCGTGACAGTGAGGGGTGTGTGACAGTGAGGGGTGTGTGACAGTGAGGGGTGTGTGACAGTGAGGGGTGCGTGACAGTGAGGGGTGTGTGACAGTGAGGGGTGGTGTGAGAGTGAGGGGGGTGCGTGACAGTGAGGGAGTGTGTGACAGTGAGGAGTGTGTGACAGTGAGGAGTGTGTGACAGTGAGGGGTGCGTGACAGTGAGGGGTGTGTGACAGTGAGGTGTGTGTGACAGTGAGGTGTGTGTGACAGTGAGGGGTGCGTGACAGTGAGGGGTGCGTGACAGTGAGGTGTGTGTGACAGTGAGAGGTGTGTGACAGTGAGGAATGTGTGACAGTGAGGAGTGTGTGACAGTGAGGATGTGTTGTGTCAGTGAGGAGTGTTTGACAGTGAGGAGTATGTGACAGTGAGGGGGGTGCGTGACAGTTTGGGTGTGGCGTGACAGTGTGTGTGACAGTTGGAGCGGGTGTGTGACAGCGAGAGGTGTGTGACATTGAGGAATGTGTGACAGTGAGGGTGCGTGACAGTGATGGGGTGCGTGACAGTGGGTGTGTGACAGTGAGGGGTGCGTGACCTTGAGGGGTGAGTAACAGTGAGGTGTGCGTGACAGTGAGTGGTGAGTGACAGTGAGTTGTGTGTGACAGAGGAGCGTATGCGTGACAGTGCGGGTGTGTGACACTGAGGGGTGTGTGAAAGTGAGGAGGTGTGTGACAGTGAGGTTTGTGTGACAGTGAGGGGTGTGTGACCGTGAGAGGTGGGCGACAGTGAGGGGTGTGTGACAGTGAGGGGGTGTGTGACAGTGAGGTGTGTGTGACAGTGTGAGGTGTGTGGTGACAGTGAGGGGTGCGTGACAGTGAGGGATGTGTTACAGTGAGAGGTGTGTGACAGTGAGGTTGCCTGACAGTGAGGGGTGTGTGACAGTGAGGGGTGTGACAGTGAGTGTGTGTGACAGTGATTGTGTGTGACAGTGAGTGGTGTGTGACAGTGAGGGTGTGTGACATTGAGTGGTGGTGACAGTGAGGATGCGTGACTCAGATGTTGTGACAGTGAGGGTGTGTGACAGTGAGGAGTGTGTGACAGTGAGGGTGTGTGACAGTGAGGGGTGTGTGACAGTGAGGTGTGTGACAGTGAGGTGTGTGTGACAGTGAGGATGTGTGACAGTGAGGAGTGTGTGACAGTGAGGGTGTGTGACAGTGAGGAGGTGTGATGAGTGAGAGGTGTGTGACAGTGAGGGGTGTGTGACAGTGAGGGTGTGTGACAGTGAGGGTGGTGACAGTGAGGATTGTGTGACAGTGAGGGTTGTGTGACAGTGAGGGGTGCGTGACAGTGAGGTTGCGTGACCTGAGGGTTGTGACAGTGAGGGGTGCGTGACAGTGAGGGTGTGTGACAGTGAGTTGTGTGTGACAGTGAGGATGCGTGACAGTGAGGGTGTGTGACAGTGAGGGGTTGTGACAGTGAAGGTGGGTGACAGTGAGATGTGTGACAGTGAGGAGTGTGTGACAGTGAGGGTGTGTGACAGTGAGTTGTGACAGTGAGGATTGTGTGACACTGAGGGTGTGTGACAGTGAGGGGTGTGTGACAGTGAGGGTGTGTGACAGTGAGAGTGTGTGACAGTGAGTGGGTGTGACAGTGAGGGGTGTGTGACAGTGAGGAGTGTGTGACAGTGAGGGGTGTGTGACAGTGAGGTGTGTGAAAGTGAGGAGTGTGTGACAGTGAGGGGTGTGTGACAGTGAGGTGCGTGACAGTGTGTGTGACAGTGAGGGTGTGTGACAGTGAGGTGGTGTGACAGTGAGGGTGTGTGACAGTGAGATGTGTGACAGTGAGGTGTTTGACAGTGAGGAGTGGTGACAGTGAGGGTGCGTGACAGTGAGGGTGTGACAGTGTGTGTGACAGTGAGGGTGTGTGACAGTGAGAGGTGTGTGACAGTGAGGTTTGTGTGACAGTGAGGGGTGTGACAGTGAGGAATGTGTGACAGTGAGGGTGCGTGACAGTGAGGGGTGCGTGACAGTGAGGTGTGTGACAGTGAGGTGCGTGACAGTGAGGGTGTGTGACAGTGAGGTGTGCGTGACAGTGAGGGTGTGTGACAGTGAGTTTGTGTGACAGTGAGGGATGCGTGACAGTGAGGTGTGTGACAGTGAGGGTGTGTGACAGTGAGAGGTGTGTGACAGTGAGGTTTGTGTGACAGTGAGGGGTGTGTGACAGTGAGGTGGGTGGCAGTGAGGTGTGTGACAGTGAGGGTGTGTGACAGTGAGTGTGTGTGACAGTGAGAGTGTGTGACAGTGAGGGTGCGTGACAGTGAGATGTGTGACAGTGAGAGGTGTGTGACAGTGAGGGCCTGTGAGTGAGGGGTGTGTGACAGTGAGGGGTGTGTGACAGTGAGTGTTGTGTGACAATGAGTTGTGCGTGACAGTGAGTGGTGTGTGACAGTGAGGGGGTGTGTGACATTGAGGGGTGTGTGACATTGAGTGGTGCATGACAGTGAGGATCGCGTGACCGGTCAGATGTGTGTGACAGTGAGGGGTGGTGTGACAGTGAGGAGTGTGTGACAGTGATGAGTGTGTGACAGTGAGGAGTGTGTGACAGTGAGGGGTGTGTGGACAGTGAGGGTGTGTGACAGTGAGGAGTGTGTGACAGTGAGGTGTGTGACAGTGAGGTGGTGAGTGACAGTGAGGAGAGTGTGACAGTGAGGGAGTGTGTGACAGTGAGGGGTGTGTGACAGTGAGGGGTGTGTGACAGTGAGGAGGTATGTGATAGTGAGAGGTGTGTGACAGTGAGGGGTGTGTGACAGTGAGGGGTGTTTGACAGTGTGGGGTGCGTGACAGTGGGTGTGTGACAGTGAGGGGTGCGTGACTTGTGGGTGGAAGTAACAGTGAGGGTGGTGGTGACAGTGAGGGGTGAGTGACAGTGAGGTTGTGTGTGACAGTGAGCGATGCGTGACAGTGAGGGTGGTGACAGTGAGGGGTGTGTGAAAGTGAGAGGTGTGTGACAGTGAGAGGTGTGTGACAGTGAGGGGTGTGTGACAGTGAGAGGTGTGTGACAGTAGGAGTGTGTGACAGTGAGGGGTGTGTGACAGTGAGGGGTGCATGACAGTGAGGGGTGTGTGACAGTGAGGGGTGTGTGACAGTGAGGAATGTGTGACAGTGAGAGGTGTGTGACAGTGAGGGGTGTGTGATAGTGATAGGTGTGTGACAGTGAGGGGTGTGTGACAGTGAGTGGTGTGTGACAGTGAGGTGTGTGTGACAGTGAGTGGTGTGTGACAGTGAGGGGTATGTGACAGTGAGGGGTGTGTGACAGTGAGAGGTGTGTGACAGTGAGGACTGTGTCACAGTGAGGAGTGTGTGACAGTGAGGGGTGTGTGACAGTGAGGTGTGTGTGACAGTGATGAGTGTGTGACAGTGAGGAGTGTGTGACAGTGAGGGGTGTGTGACAGTGAGGGGTGTGTGACATTTTCGGAGTGTGTGACAGTGAGGGATGTATGACAGTGAGGGGTGCGTGACAGTGAGCGATGCGTGACAGTGAGGAGTGTGTGACAGTGAGGGGTGTGTGACAGTGGGGGTATGTGACAGTTAGAGGTGTGTGACGGTGAGGGTTGTGTGACAGTGAGCGGTGTCTGACAGTGAGCGGTGTGTGACAGTGAGCGATGCGTGACACTGAGGGGTGTGTGACAGTGAGGGGTGTGTGACAGTGAGGGGTGTGTTACAGTGAGTGGTGGGTGACTGTGAGGAGTGTGTGACAGTGAGGGGTGTGTGACAGTGAGGGTGTGCTGACAGTGAGAGTGTGTGACAGTGAGGGTGCTGTGACAGTGAGGGGTGTGTGACAGTGAGGGGTGTGTGACAGTGAGAGGTGTGTGACAGTGAGGAGTGTGTGACAGTGAGGGGTGTGTGACAGTGAGGGGTGTGTGACAGTGAGGGGTGTGTGACAGTGAGGGGTGTGTGACAGTGAGGGGTGTGTGACAGTGAGGGGTGTGTGACAGTGAGGAGTGTGTGACAGTGAGGGGTGTGTGACAGTGAGGGGTGTGTGACAGTGAGTAGTGTGTGACAGTGAGGAGTGTGTGACATGAGTGTGGTGACAGTGAGAGTGTGTGACAGTGAGGAGTGTGTGACAGTGAGGGTGTGTGACAGTGAGGGGTGTGTGACAGTGAGGTGTTGACAGTGAGGGTGTGTGACAGTGAGGGTGCGTGACAGTGTGTTGACAGTGAGGGGTGTGTGACAGTGTGGTGACAGTGAGGGGTGTGTGACAGTGTGTGTGACAGTGAGGGTGTGTGACAGTGAGAGGTGTGTGACAGTGAGGTTGTGTGACAGTGAGTGGTGTGTGACAGTGAGTGTGTGACAGTGAGAGGTGTGTGACAGTGAGGAGTGTGTGACAGTGAGGGTGTGTGACAGTGAGGGGTGCGTGACAGTGAGGGTTGTGTGACAGTGAGGGTGTGTGACAGTGAGGGGTGTGTGACAGTGAATGGTGTGTGACAGTGAGATTGTGTGACAGTGAGGAGTGTGTGACAGTGAGGGTGTGTGACAGTGAGGAGTGTGTGACAGTGAGGATGTGTGACAGTGAGGGGTGTGTGACAGTGAGGGTGCGTGACAGTGAGAGATGTGTGACAGTGAGGGTGGTGACAGTGGGGTGTGTGACAGTGAGGGTGTGTGACAGTGAGGGGTGCATGACAGTGAGGGGTGTGTGACAGTGAGGGGTGCATGACAGTGAGGGGTGTGTGACAGTGAGGGTTGTGTGACAGTGAGCGGTGTCTGACAGTGAGGGCTGCGTGACAGTGAGGGTTGCGTGACAGTGAGGGCTGTGTGACAGTGAGGTGTGTGTGACAGTGAGGGGTGTGTAACAGTGAAGGGTATGTGACAGTGAGAGCTTTGTGACAGTGAGGGGTGAGTGACAGTGAGGGGTGTGTGACAGTGAGGTGTGTGACAGTGAGAGCTTTGTGACAGTGAGGGGTGTGACAGTGAGGATGTGTGACAGTGAGATGTGTGTGACAGTGAGGTGTGTGACAGTGAGGAGTGTGTGACAGTGAGGAGTGTGTGACAGTGAGGAGTGTGTGACAGTGAGGTGGTGTGACAGTGAGGGGTGTGTGACAGTGAGGAGTGTGTGACAGTGAGGGTGTGTGACAGTGAGGGGTGTGTGACAGTGAGGAGTGTTACAGTGAGGGTGTGTGACAGTGAGGGTGTGTGACAGTGAGGGTGTGTGACAGTGAGAGTGTGTGACAGTGAGGTGTGTGACAGAGGGTGTGTGACAGTGAGGGGTGTGTGACAGTGAGGGGTGCGTGACAGTGAGGAATGTGTGACAGTGAGGTGTGTGACAGTGAGGGTGTGTGACAGTGAGGTTGCGTGACAGTGAGTTGTGACAGTGAGGGGTGTGTGACAGTGAGGGGTGTGTGACAGTGAGGGTGTGTGACAGTGAGTGTGGGTGACAGTGAGGAGTGTGTGACAGTGAGGGTGTGTGACAGTGAGAGTGTGTGACAGTGAGGAGTGTGTGACAGTGAGTGTGTGTGACAGTGAGGGGTGTGTGAGAGTGAGAAGTGTGTGACAGTAAGTGGTGTGTGACAGTGAGGGGTGTGACAGTGAGAGTGTTACAGTGGGGGTGTGTGACAGTGAGGGGTGCGTGACAGTGTGTGTGACAGTGAGGGTGTGTGACAGTGTGTGTGACAGTGAGGGCGTGACAGTGAGTGTGTGACAGTGAGGGTGTGTGACAGTGAAGGTGTGTGACAGTGAGGTTGTGTGTGACAGTGAGTGTGTGTGACAGTGAGGGTGTGTGACAGTGAAGGTGGTGACAGTGGGGGTGCGTGACAGTGAGGGATGTGTGACAGTGAGGGGTGCGTGACAGTGAGGGTTGTGTGACAGTGAGGGGTGTGTGACAGTGAGGGGTGTGTGACAGTGAGGGGTGTGTGACAGTGAGATGTGTGTGACAGTGAGGAGTGTGTGACAGTGAGTGGTGTGTGACAGTGAGAGTGTGACAGTGAGATGTGGTGACAGTGAGGGGTGCGTGACAGTGAGAGGTGTGTGACAGTGAGGGGTGTGTGACAGTGGGGAATGTGTGACAGTGAGGGGTGTGTGACAGTGAGAGTGTGTGACAGTGAGGAGTGTGTGACAGTGAGGGGTGTGTGACAGTTCGAGGTGTGTGACGGTGAGGGTTGTGTGACAGTGAGCGGTGTCAGACAGTGAGGGCTGCGTGACAGTGAGGGTTGCGTGACAGTGAGGGCTGTGTGACAGTGAGGTGTGTGTGACAGTGAGGGGTGACAGTGAATTGTGTGACAGTGAGGGGTTGTGACAGTGAGGGGTGTGACAGTGAGGGTGCGTGACAGTGAGGGGTGTGTGACAGTGAGGTGTGTGACAGTGAGTGTGCATGACAGTGAGGATGCGTGACAGTGATGGTGTGTGACAGTGAGGGGTGTGTGACAGTGAGAGTGTTGTGACAGTGAGGAGTGTGTGACAGTGAGGGTGTGTGACAGTGAGGGTGTGTGACAGTGAGTGTTGTGACAGTGAGGGTGTGTGACAGTGAGGGTGTGACAGTGAGAGAGTGTGACAGTGAGATGTGTGACAGTGAGGATGTGTGACAGTGAGGGTGTGACAGTGAGGAGTGTGTGACAGTGAGGGGTGTGTGACAGTGAGGTGTGTGACAGTGAGGGTTTTGACAGTGAGGGGGCGTGACAGTGAGGAATGTGTGACAGTGAGGGTGCGTGACAGTGAGGTGCGTGACAGTGAGGGGTGCGTGACAGTGAGGGGTGTGACAGTGAGGGTGGTGACAGTGAGGGGTGTGTGACAGTGAGTGTGTGTGACAGTGAGCGATGTGACAGTGAGGGGTGTTGACAGTGAGGGTGTGTGACAGTGAGTGTGGGTGACAGTGAGGAGTGTGTGACAGTGAGGGGTGTGTGACAGTGAGGTGTGTGACAGTGAGGGTGTGTGACAGTGAGTAGTGTGTGACAGTGAGAGTGTGTGACAGTGAGGGTGTGTGACAGTGAGGAGTGTGTGACAGTGAGGAGTGTGTGACAGTGAGGGTGTGTGACAGTGAGGGTGTGTGACAGTGAGGAGTGTGTACAGTGAGGTGTGTGACAGTGAGGGTGCGTGACAGTGTGTGACAGTGAGGTGTGTGACAGTGTGTGTGACAGTGAGGGGCGTGACAGTGTGTGTGACAGTGAGGTGTGTGACAGTGAGAGTGTGTGACAGTTAGGGGTGTGTAACAGTGAGGGTGTGTGACAGTGACGGGTGTGTGACAGTGAGGGGTGTGTGACATTGAGGAGTGTGTGACAGTGAGTGGTGTGTGACAGTGAGGAGGTGCGTGACAGTGAGGGTGCGTGACAGTGAGGGGTGTGACAGTGAGGTGTGTGACAGTGAGGGTGTGTGACAGTGAGATGTGTGTGACAGTGAGGAGTGTGTGACAGTGAGGAGTGTGTGACAGTGAGGAGTGTGTGACAGTGAGGAGTGTGTGACAGTGAGGGGTGCGTGACAGTGAGGGTGTGTGACAGTGAGAGGTGTGTGACCGTGAGGGGTGGGGTGACAGTGGGGAATGTGTGACAGTGAGGGGTGTGTGACAGTGAGAGGTGTGTGACAGTGAGTGGTGCATGACGTTGAGGGTGCGTGACAGTGATGGGTGTGTGGACAGTGAGGAGGTGTGACAGTGAGGAGGTGTGTGACAGGTGAGGGGATTGTGGGTGACAGTGAGGGAGTGGTGTGAGCCGGAGTGGTAAGGTGGTGACAGTGAGAGGGAGTGTGACAGTGACGAATGTGTGACTGTGAGGTGTGTGTGGACAGTGAGGGGTGCAGTGACAGGTGAGAGGGTGTGTGACAGTGAGGATGTGGTGACAGTGGAGGAGGTGTGTGACAGTGAGGAGGTTGTGAGCAGTGAGGGGTGTGTGACAGTGAGAGGTGGGTGAAAGTGAGAGTGTCTGGACAGTGAGGATGTGTGTGACAGTGAGGGAGTAGTGTGGACTAGTGAGGTTGTGTGTTGACAGTGAGGGTTGTGGTGACAGCGAAGTGGTGCGTGACATGGAGGGGTTGTGTGACAGTGTGGGGTGCGTGACAGTGGGGGGTGCGTGACAGTCAGGGGTGTGTGACAGTGAGGGGTTGCGTAGACCTTGAGGGTTGTGTGACGGCGAGTGGTGTGTGACATTGAGAAATGTGTGACAGTGATGGGTGCGTGACAGTGAGGGGTGCGTGACAGTGGGTGTGTGACAGTGAGTGGGTGCGTGACCTTGAGGGGTGAGTAACAGTGAGGTGTGCATGACAGTGAGGGGTGAGTGACAGTGAGTTGTGTGTGACAGTGAGCGATGGCGTGACAGTGCGGGGTGTGTGACACTGAGGGGTGTGTGAAAGTGAGAGGTGTGTGACAGTGAGGTTTGTGTGACAGTGAGGGGTGTGTGACCGTGAGAGGTGGGCGACAGTGAGGGGTGTGTGACAGTGAGGGGTGTGTGACAGTGAGGTGTGTTGTGACAGTGTGATGTGTGGACAGTGAGGTGTGTGTGACAGTGAGGAGTGTGTGACAGTTAGGGGTGTGTAACAGTGAGGAGTGTGTGACAGTGACGGGTGTGTGACAGTGAGGGGTGTGTGACATTGAGGAGTGTGTGACAGTGAGTGGTGTGTGACAGTGAGGGGTATGTGACAGTGAGGGGTGTGTGACATTGAGTGGTGCATGACAGTGAGGAGTGCGTAACAGTCAGATGTGTGTGACAGTGAGGGGTGCATGACAGTGAGGGGTGTGTGACAGTGAGGAGTGTGTGACAGTGAGGGGTGTGTGACAGTGAGGGGTGTGTGACAGTGAGGTGTGTGTGACAGTGAGGAGTGTGTGACAGTGAGGAGTGTGTGACAGTGAGGGGTGTGTGACAGTGAGGAGTATGTGATAGTGAGAGGTGTGTGACAGTGAGGGGTGTGTGACAGTGAGGGTGTTTGACAGTGTGGGGTGCGTGACAGTGAGGAATGTGTGACAGTGAGGGGTGCGTGACAATGAGGGGTGCGTGACAGTGAGGGTTGCGTGACCTTGAGGGGTTAGTGACAGTGAGGGTGCGTGACAGTGAGGGGTGAGTGACAGTGAGTGTGTGTGTGACAGTGAGCGATGCGTGACAGTGAGGGGTGTGTGACAGTGAGGGGTGTGTGATAGTGAGAGGTGGGCGACAGTGAGGAGTGTGTGACAGTGAGGAGTGTGTGACAGTGAGGGGTGTGTGACAGTGAGGGGTGTGAGACAGTGAGGATTGTGTGACAGTGAGGGGTGTGCGACAGTGAGGGGTGTGTGACAGTGAGTAGTGTGTGACAGTGAGGAGTGTGTGACAGTGAGTGGTGTGTGAGAGTGAGGGAGTGTGTGACAGTGAGGAGTGTGCGACTGTGAGGGGTGTGTGACAGTGAGGGGTGTGTGAAAGTGAGGAGTATGTTACAGTGAGGGGTGTGTGACATTGCGGGGTGCGTGACAGTGTGTGTGACAGTGAGGTGTGTGTGTCAGTGAGTGGTGTGTGACAGTGAGGGGTGTGTTACAGTGAGAGGTGGGTGACAGTGAGGAGTGTTTGACAGTGAGGAGTATGTGACAGTGAGGGGTGCGTGACAGTTTGGGGTGCGTGACAGTGTGTGTGACAGTGAGCGGTGTGTGACAGTGAGAGGTGTGTGACATTGAGGTTTGTGTGACAGGGAGTGGTGTGTGACATTGAGGAATGTGTGACAGTGAGGGGTGCGTGACAGTGAGGGGTGCGTGACAGTGGGTGTGTGACAGTGAGGGGTGCGTGACCTTGAGGGGTGAGTAACAGTGAGGTGTGCGTGACAGTGAGGGGTGAGTGACAGTGAGTTGTGTGTGACAGTGAGCGATGCGTGACAGTGCGGGGGTGTGTGACACTGAGGGGTGTGTGAAAGTGAGAGGTGTGTGACAGTGAGGTTTGTGTGACAGTGAGGGGTGTGTGACCGTGAGAGGTGGGCGACAGTGAGGGGTGTGTGACAGTGAGGGGTGTGTGACAGTGAGGTGTGTGTGACAGTGTGTGGTGTGTGACAGTGAGGGGTGCGTGACAGTGAGGAATGTGTGACAGTGAGAGGTGTGTGACAGTGAGGGTTGCCTGACAGTTAGGGGTGTGTGACATTGAGGGGTGTGTGACAGTGAGTGTTGTGTGACAATGAGTTGTGCGTGACAGTGAGTGGTGTGTGACAGTGAGGGGTGTGTGACATTGAGGGGTGTGTGACATTGAGTGGTGCATGACAGTGAGGATCGCGTGACCGTCAGATGTGTGTGACAGTGAGGGGTGTGTGACAGTGAGGAGTGTGTGACAGTGATGAGTGTGTGACAGTGAGGAGTGGTGTGACAGTGAGGGGTGTGTGACTGTGAGGGGTGTGTGACAATGAGGAGTGTGTGACAGTGAGGTGTGTGACAGTGAGGTGTGTGTGACAGTGAGGAGAGTGTGACAGTGAGGAGTGTGTGACAGTGAGGGGTGTGTGACAGTGAGGGGTGTGTGACAGTGGGGGTATGTGACAGTTAGAGGTGTGTGACGGTGAGGGTTGTGTGACAGTGAGGGGGTGTTTGACAGTGTGGGGTGCGTGACAGTGGGTGTGTGACAGTGAGGGGTGCGTGACCTTGAGGGTGAGTAACAGTGAGGTGTGCGTGACAGTGAGGGGTGAGTGACAGTGAGTTGTGTGTGACAGTGAGCGATGCGTGACAGTGCGGGGTGTGTGACACTGAGGGGTGTGTGAAAGTGAGAGGTGTGTGACAGTGAGGTTTGTGTGACAGTGAGGGGTGTGTGACCGTGAGAGGTGGGCGACAGTGAGGGGTGTGTGACAGTGAGGGGTGTGTGACAGTGAGGTGTGTGTGACAGTGTGAGGTGTGTGACAGTGAGGGGTGCTTGACAGTGAGGAATGTGTGACAGTGAGAGGTGTGTGACAGTGAGGGTTGCCTGACAGTTAGGGGTGTGTGACATTGAGGGGTGTGTGACAGTGAGTGTTGTGTGACAATGAGTTGTGCGTGACAGTGAGTGGTGTGTGACAGTGAGGGGTGTGTGACATTGAGGGGGTGTGTGACATTGAGTGGTGCATGACAGTGAGGATCGCGTGACCGTCAGATGTGTGTGACAGTGAGGGGTGTGTGACAGTGAGGAGTGTGTGACAGTGAGGAGTGTGTGACAGTGAGGAGTGTGTGACAGTGAGGGGTGTGTGACAGTGAGGGGTGTGTGACAGTGAGGAGTGTGTGACAGTGAGGTATGTGTGACAGTGAGGAATGTGTGACAGTGAGGAGTGTGTGACAGTGAGGAGTGTGTGACAGTGAGGGGTGTGTGACAGTGAGGGGTGTGTGACAGTGAGGGTTGTGTGACAGCGAGTGGTGTGTGACAGTGAGGGGTGTGTGACAGTGAGGGGTGTGTGACAGTGTGGGGTGCGTGACAGTGAGGAATGTGTGACAGTGAGGGGTGCGTGACAATCAGGGGTGTGTGACAGTGAGGGGTGCGTGACCTTGAGGGGTGAATGCTAGTGAGGGGTGCGTGACAGTGAGAGGTGTGTGACAGTGAGCGATGCGTGACAGTGAGGGGTGTGTGACTGTGAGGGGTGTGTGACAGTGAGGGGTGTGTGACCGTGAGAGGTGGGCGACAGTGAGGAGTGTGTGACAGTGAGGAGTGTGTGACAGTGAGGGGTGTGTGACAGTGAGGGGTGTGAGACAGTGAGGAGTGTGTGACAGTGAGGGGTGTGTGACAGTGAGGGGTGTGTGACAGTGAGGAGTGTGTGACAGTGAGGTGTGTGTGACAGTGAGGGGTGTGTGACAGTGAGTGGTGTGTGACAGTGAGGAGTGTGTGACATTGAGTGGTGTGTGAGAGTGAGGAGTGTGTGACAGTGAGGAGTGTGCGACTGTGAGGGGTGTGTGACAGTGAGGGGTGTGTGAAAGTGAGGAGTATGTTACAGTGAGGGGTGTGTGACATTGCGGGGTGCGTGACAGTGTGTGTGACAGTGAGGGGTGTGTGACAGTGTGTGTGACAGTGAGGGGTGCGTGACAGTGTGTGTGACAGTGAGGGGTCTGTGACAGTGAGAGGTGTGTGACAGTGAGGGTTGTGTGACAGCGAGTGGTGTGTGACATTGAGGGGTGTGTGACAGTGAGAGGTGTGTGACAGTGAGGAGTGTGTGAAAGTGAGTGGTGTGTGACAGTGAGGGGTGCGTGACAGTGAGGGTTGCGTGACAGTGAGGGGTGTGTGACAGCGAGGGGTGTGTGACAGTGAATGGTGTGTGACAGTGAGATGTGTGTGACAGTGAGGAGTGTGTGACAGTGAGTGGTGTGTGACAGTGAGGAGTGTGTGACAGTGAGGAGTGTGTGACAGTGAGGGGTGCGTGACAGTGATGGGTGCGTGACAGTGAGAGATGTGTGACCGTGAGGGGTGGGTGACAGTGGGGAATGTGTGACAGTGAGGGGTGTGTGACAGTGAGAGGTGTGTGACAGTGAGGAGTGTGTGACAGTGAGGGGTGTGTGACAGTGAGGGGTGTGTGACAGTGAGAGTGTGTGACAGTGAGAGGTGTGTGACAGTGAGGGGTGCGTGACTGTGAGGGTTGCGTGAGAGTGAGGGGTGTGTGACAGTGAGGAGTCTGTGACAGTGAGGAGTGTGTGACAGTGAGAGTTGTGTGACAGTTAGGGGTGTGTGACAGTGAGGCGTGTGTGACAGTGAGGGGTGCGTGACAGTGAGGGGTGTGTGACATTGAGGGGTGTGTGACATTGAGTGGTGCATGACAGTGAGGATCGTGTGACCGTCAGATGTGTGTGACAGTGAGGGGTGTGTGACAGTGAGGGGTGTGTGACAGTGAGGAGTGTGTGACAGTGAGGAGTGTGTGACAGTGAGGGGTGTGTGACAGTGAGGGGTGTGTGACAGTGAGGAGTGTGTGACAGTGAGGGGTGTGTGACAGTGAGGGGTGTGTGACAGTGAGGAGAGTGTTACAGTGAGGAGTGTGTGACAGTGAGGGGTGTGTGACAGTGAGGGGTGTGTGACAGTGAGGAGTATGTGATAGTGAGAGGTGTGTGACAGTGAGGGGTGTGTGACAGTGAGGGGTGTTTGACAGTGTGGGGTGCGTGACAGTGAGGAATGTGTGACAGTGAGGGGTGCGTGACAGTGAGGGGTGCGTGACAGTGAGGGTTGCGTGACCTTGAGGGGTTAGTGACAGTGAGGGGTGCGTGACAGTGAGGGGTGTGTGACAGTGAGGGGTGTGTGATAGTGAGTGGTGGGCGACAGTGAGGAGTGTGTGACAGTGAGGGGTGTGTGACAGTGAGTAGTGTGTGACAGTGAGGAGTGTGTGACAGTGAGTGGTGTGTGAGAGTGAGGAGTGTGTGACAGTGAGAAGTGTGCGACTGTGAGGGGTGTGTGACAGTGAGGGGTGTGTGAAAGTGAGGAGTATGTTACAGTGGGGGGTGTGTGACATTGCGGGGTGCGTGACAGTGTGTGTGACAGTGAGGGGTGTGTGACAGTGTGTGTGACAGTGAGGGGTGCGTGACAGTGTGTGTGACAGTGAGGGGTCTGTGACAGTGAGAGGTGTGTGACAGTGAGGGTTGTGTGACAGCGAGTGGTGTGTGACATTGAGGGGTGTGTGACAGTGAGAGGTGTGTGACAGTGAGGAGTGTGTGAAAGTGAGTGGTGTGTGACAGTGAGGGGTGCGTGACAGTGAGGGTTGCGTGACAGTGAGGGGTGTGTGACAGTGAGGGGTGTGTGACAGTGAATGGTGTGTGACAGTGAGATGTGTGTGACAGTGAGGAGTGTGTGACAGTGAGTGGTGTGTGACAGTGAGGAGTGTGTGACAGTGAGGAGTGTGTGACAGTGATGGGTGCGTGACAGTGAGAGGTGTGTGACCGTGAGGGGTGGGTGACAGTGGGGAATGTGTGACAGTGAGGGGTGTGTGACAGTGAGAGGTGTGTGACAGTGAGGAGTGTGTGACAGTGAGGGGTGTGTGACAGTGAGGGGTGTGTGACAGTGAGAGTGTGTGACAGTGAGAGGTGTGTGACAGTGAGGGGTGCGTGACAGTGAGGGTTGCGTGACAGTGAGGGGTGTGTGACAGTGAGGAGTCTGTGACAGTGAGGAGTGTGTGACAGTGAGAGTTGTGTGACAGTGAGGGGTGTGTGACAGTGAGGCGTGTGTGACAGTGAGGGGTGCGTGACAGTGAGGGGTGTGTGACATTGAGGGGTGTGTGACATTGAGTGGTGCATGACAGTGAGGATCGCGTGACCGTCAGATGTGTGTGACAGTGAGGGGTGTGTGACAGTGAGGAGTGTGTGACAGTGAGGAGTGTGTGACAGTGAGGGGTGTGTGACAGTGAGGGGTGTGTGACAGTGAGGTGTGTGTGACAGTGAGGGGTGTGTGACAGTGAGGTGCGTGTGACAGTGAGGAGAGTGTGACAGTGAGGAGTGTGTGACAGTGAGGGATGTGTGACAGTGAGGGGTGTGTGACAGTGAGGAGTATGTGATAGTGAGAGGTGTGTGACAGTGAGGGGTGTGTGACAGTGAGGGGTGTTTGACAGTGTGGGGTGCGTGACAGTGAGGAATGTGTGACAGTGAGGGGTGCGTGACAGTCAGGAGTGTGTGACAGTGAGGGTTGCGTGACCTTGAGGGGTGAGTGACAGTGAGGGGTGCGTGACAGTGAGGGGTGAGTGACAGTGAGTTGTGTGTGACCAGTGAGCGATGCGATGACAGTGAGGGGTGTGTGACAGTGAAGGGGTGTGTGGATAGTGAGTGAGTGGGCGACAGTGAGGAGTGTGTGACAGTGAGGGGTGTGTGACAGTGAGAGGTGTGTGTGACAGTGAGGGAGTGTGTGACAGTGGAGTATGTGTGACAGTGAGGAGTGTGTGACAGTGAGTGGTGTGTGAGAGTGAGGGTGTGTGACAGTGAGGAGTGTGCGACTGTGAGGGGTGTGGTGACAGTGAGGGGTGTGTGAAAGTGAGGAGTTGTACAGTGAGGGTGTGTGACATTGCGGGGTGCGTGACAGTGTGTGTGACAGTGAGGGTGAGTGACAGTGTGGTGACAGTGAGGGGTGCGTGACAGTGTTGTGTGACAGTGAGGGGTCTGTGACAGTTGAGAGCTGTGTGACAGTGAGGGTTGAGTGACAGCGAGTGTGTGTGACATTGACGGTGTGTGACAGTGAGTGGTGTGTGACAGTGAGGGGTGTGTGACAGTGAGTGGTGTGTGACAGTGAGGGCTGCGTGACAGTGAGGGTTGCGTGACAGTGAGGGGTGTGTGACAGTGAGGGGTGTGTGACAGTGAATGGTGTGTGACAATGAGATGTGTGTGGCAGTGAGGAGTGTGTGACAGTGAGGGGTGTGTGACAGTGAGGAGTGTGTGACAGTGAGGAGTGCGTGACAGTGAGGGGTGCGTGACAGTGATGGGTGTGTGAAAGTGAGGAGTGTGTGACAGTGAGGAGTGCGTGACAGTGAGGAGTGCGTGACATTGAGGGGTGTGTGACAGTGAGAGGTGTGTGACAGTGAGGAGTGTGTGACAATGAGGGGTGTGTGACAGTGAGAGTGTGTGACAGTGAGAGGTGTGTGACAGTGAGAGGTGTGTGACAGTGAGGGGTGCGTGACAGTGAGGGTTGCGTGAGAGTGAGGGGTGTGTGACAGTGAGGAGTCTGTGACAGTGAGGAGTGTGTGACAGTGAAGGTTGTGTGACAGTGAGGGGTGTGTGACAGTGAGGGGTGTGTGACAGTGAGGGGTGCGTGACAGTGAGGGGTGCGTGACAGTGAGGGGTGTGTTGACAGTGAGAGGTGTGTGACAGTGAGGAGAGTGTGACAGTGAGGAGTGTGTGACAGTGAGGTGTGTGTGTCAGTGAGTGGTGTGTGACAGTGAGGGGTGTGTTACAGTGAGAGGTGGGTGACAGTGAGGAGTGTGTGACAGTGAGGAGTATGTGACAGTGAGGGGTGCATGACAGTTTGGGGTGCGTGACAGTGTGTGTGACAGTGAGAGGTGTGTGACATTGAGGGTTGTGTGACGGCGAGTGGTGTGTGACATTGAGAAATGTGTGACAGTGAGGGGTGCGTGACAGTGAGGGGTGCGTGACAGTGGGTGTGTGACAGTGAGTGGTGCGTGACCTTGAGGGGTGAGTAACAGTGAGGTGTGCATGACAGTGAGGGGTGAGTGACAGTGAGTTGTGTGTGACAGTGAGCGATGCGTGACAGTGCGGGGTGTGTGACACTGAGGGGTGTGTGAAAGTGAGAGGTGTGTGACAGTGAGGTTTGTGTGACAGTGAGGGGTGTGTGACCGTGAGAGGTGGGCAACAGTGAGGAGTGTGTGACAGTGAGGGGTGTGTGACAGTGAGGTGTGTGTGACAGTGTGATGTGTGTGACAGTGAGGTGTGCGTGACAGTGAGGAGTGTGTGACAGTGAGAGGTGTGTGACAATGAGGGTTGCCTGACAGTGAGGGGTGTGTGACATTGAGGGGTGTGTGACAGTGAGTGTTGTGTGACAATGAGTTGTGTGTGACAGTGAGTGGTGTGTGACAGTGAGGGGTGTGTGACATTGAGTGGTGCGTGACAGTGAGGATCGCGTGACGGTCAGATGTGTGTGACAGTGAGGGGTGTGTGACAGTGAGGAGTGTGTGACAGTGAGGAGTGTGTGACAGTGAGGGGTGTGTGACAGTGAGGGGTGTGTGACAGTGAGGTGTGTGTGACAGTGAGGAGTGTGTGACAGTGAGGAGTGTGTGACAGTGAGGGGTGTGTGAGAGTGAGGAGTGTGTGACAGTGAGAGGTGCGTGACAGTGAGGGGTGTGTGACAGTGAGGGGTGTGTGACAGTGTGGGGTGCGTGACAGTGAGGAATGTGTGACAGTGAGGGGTGCGTGACAATGAGGGGTGCGTGACAGTGAGGGTTGCGTGACCTTGAGGGGTTAGTGACAGTGAGGGGTGCGTGACAGTGAGGGGTGAGTGACAGTGAGTTGTGTGTGACAGTGAGCGATGCGTGACAGTGAGGGGTGTGTGACAGTGAGGGGTGTGTGATAGTGAGAGGTGGGCGACAGTGAGGAGTGTGTGACAGTGAGGAGTGTGTGACAGTGAGGGGTGTGTGACAGTGAGGGGTGTGAGACAGTGAGGATTGTGTGACAGTGAGGGGTGTGCGACAGTGAGGGGTGTGTGACAGTGAGTAGTGTGTGACAGTGAGGAGTGTGTGACAGTGAGTGGTGTGTGAGAGTGAGGAGTGTGTGACAGTGAGGAGTGTGCGACTGTGAGGGGTGTGTGACAGTGAGGGGTGTGTGAAAGTGAGGAGTATGTTACAGTGAGGGGTGTGTGACATTGCGGGGTGCGTGACAGTGTGTGTGACAGTGAGGTGTGTGTGTCAGTGAGTGGTGTGTGACAGTGAGGGGTGTGTTACAGTGAGAGGTGGGTGACAGTGAGGAGTGTTTGACAGTGAGGAGTATGTGACAGTGAGGGGTGCGTGACAGTTTGGGGTGCGTGACAGTGTGTGTGACAGTGAGCGGTGTGTGACAGTGAGAGGTGTGTGACATTGAGGTTTGTGTGACAGCGAGTGGGGTGTGACATTGAGGAATGTGTGACAGTGAGGGGTGCGTGACAGTGAGGGGTGCGTGACAGTGGGTGTGTGACAGTGAGGGGTGCGTGACCTTGAGGGGTGAGTAACAGTGAGGTGTGCGTGACAGTGAGGGGTGAGTGACAGTGAGTTGTGTGTGACAGTGAGCGATGCGTGACAGTGCGGGGTGTGTGACACTGAGGGGTGTGTGAAAGTGAGAGGTGTGTGACAGTGAGGTTTGTGTGACAGTGAGGGGTGTGTGACCGTGAGAGGTGGGCGACAGTGAGGGGTGTGTGACAGTGAGGGGTGTGTGACAGTGAGGTGTGTGTGACAGTGTGAGGTGTGTGACAGTGAGGGGTGCGTGACAGTGAGGAATGTGTGACAGTGAGAGGTGTGTGACAGTGAGGGTTGCCTGACAGTGAGGGGTGTGTGACATTGAGGGGTGTGTGACAGTGAGTGTTGTGTGACAATGAGTTGTGCGTGACAGTGAGTGGTGTGTGACAGTGAGGGGTGTGTGACATTGAGGGGTGTGTGACATTGAGTGGTGCATGACAGTGAGGATCGCGTGACCGTCAGATGTGTGTGACAGTGAGGGGTGTGTGACAGTGAGGAGTGTGTGACAGTGATGAGTGTGTGACAGTGAGGAGTGTGTGACAGTGAGGGGTGTGTGACAGTGAGGGGTGTGTGACAGTGAGGAGTGTGTGACAGTGAGGTGTGTGACAGTGAGGTGTGTGTGACAGTGAGGAGAGTGTGACAGTGAGGAGTGTGTGACAGTGAGGGGTGTGTGACAGTGAGGGGTGTGTGACAGTGAGGAGTATGTGATAGTGAGAGGTGTGTGACAGTGAGGGGTGTGTGACAGTGAGGGGTGTTTGACAGTGTGGGGTGCGTGACAGTGGGTGTGTGACAGTGAGGGGTGCGTGACCTTGAGGGGTGAGTAACAGTGAGGTGTGCGTGACAGTGAGGGGTGAGTGACAGTGAGTTGTGTGTGACAGTGAGCGATGCGTGACAGTGCGGGGTGTGTGACACTGAGGGGTGTGTGAAAGTGAGAGGTGTGTGACAGTGAGGTTTGTGTGACAGTGAGGGGTGTGTGACCGTGAGAGGTGGGCGACAGTGAGGGGTGTGTGACAGTGAGGGGTGTGTGACAGTGAGGTGTGTGTGACAGTGTGAGGTGTGTGACAGTGAGGGGTGCGTGACAGTGAGGAATGTGTGACAGTGAGAGGTGTGTGACAGTGAGGGTTGCCTGACAGTTAGGGGTGTGTGACATTGAGGGGTGTGTGACAGTGAGTGTTGTGTGACAATGAGTTGTGCGTGACAGTGAGTGGTGTGTGACAGTGAGGGGTGTGTGACATTGAGGGGTGTGTGACATTGAGTGGTGCATGACAGTGAGGATCGCGTGACCGTCAGATGTGTGTGACAGTGAGGGGTGTGTGACAGTGAGGAGTGTGTGACAGTGATGAGTGTGTGACAGTGAGGAGTGTGTGACAGTGAGGGGTGTGTGACAGTGAGGGGTGTGTGACAGTGAGGAGTGTGTGACAGTGAGGTGTGTGACAGTGAGGTGTGTGTGACAGTGAGGAGAGTGTGACAGTGAGGAGTGTGTGACAGTGAGGGGTGTGTGACAGTGAGGGGTGTGTGACAGTGAGGAGTATGTGATAGTGAGAGGTGTGTGACAGTGAGGGGTGTGTGACAGTGAGGGGTGTTTGACAGTGTGGGGTGCGTGACAGTGAGGAATGTGTGACAGTGAGGGGTGCGTGACAGTGAGGGGTGTGTGACAGTGAGGGTTGCGTGACCTTGAGTGGTTAGTGACAGTGAGGGGTGCGTGACAGTGAGGGGTGAGTGACAGTGAGTTGTGTGTGACAGTGAGCGATGCGTGACTGTGAGGGGTGTGTGACAGTGAGGGGTGTGTGATAGTGAGAGGTGGGCGACAGTGAGGAGTGTGTGACAGTGAGGAGTGTGTGACAGTGAGGGGTGTGTGACAGTGAGGGGTGTGAGACAGTGAGGAGTGTGTGACAGTGAGGGGTGTGTGACAGTGAGGGGTGTGTGACAGTGAGGAGTGTGTGACAGTGAGGTGTGTGTGACAGTGAGGGGTGTGTGACAGTGAGTAGTGTGTGACAGTGAGGAGTGTGTGACATTGAGTGGTGTGTGAGAGTGAGGAGTGTGTGACAGTGAGGAGTGTGCGACTGTGAGGGGTGTGTGACAGTGAGGGGTGTGTGAAAGTGAGGAGTATGTTACAGTGAGGGGTGTGTGACATTGCGGGGTGCGTGACAGTGTGTGTGACAGTGAGGGGTGTGTGACAGTGTGTGTGACAGTGAGGGGTGCGTGACAGTGTGTGTGACAGTGAGGGGTCTGTGACAGTGAGAGGTGTGTGACAGTGAGGGTTGTGTGACAGCGAGTGGTGTGTGACATTGAGGGGTGTGTGACAGTGAGAGGTGTGTGACAGTGAGGAGTGTGTGAAAGTGAGTGGTGTGTGACAGTGAGGGGTGCGTGACAGTGAGGGTTGCGTGACAGTGAGGGGTGTGTGACAGCGAGGGGTGTGTGACAGTGAATGGTGTGTGACAGTGAGATGTGTGTGACAGTGAGGAGTGTGTGACAGTGAGTGGTGTGTGACAGTGAGGAGTGTGTGACAGTGAGGAGTGTGTGACAGTGAGGGGTGCGTGACAGTGATGGGTGCGTGACAGTGAGAGATGTGTGACCGTGAGGGGTGGGTGACAGTGGGGAATGTGTGACAGTGAGGGGTGTGTGACAGTGAGAGGTGTGTGACAGTGAGGAGTGTGTGACAGTGAGGGGTGTGTGACAGTGAGGGGTGTGTGACAGTGAGAGTGTGTGACAGTGAGAGGTGTGTGACAGTGAGGGGTGCGTGACTGTGAGGGTTGCGTGAGAGTGAGGGGTGTGTGACAGTGAGGAGTCTGTGACAGTGAGGAGTGTGTGACAGTGAGAGTTGTGTGACAGTTAGGGGTGTGTGACAGTGAGGCGTGTGTGACAGTGAGGGGTGCGTGACAGTGAGGGGTGTGTGACATTGAGGGGTGTGTGACATTGAGTGGTGCATGACAGTGAGGATCGTGTGACCGTCAGATGTGTGTGACAGTGAGGGGTGTGTGACAGTGAGGAGTGTGTGACAGTGAGGAGTGTGTGACAGTGAGGAGTGTGTGACAGTGAGGGGTGTGTGACAGTGAGGGGTGTGTGACAGTGAGGAGTGTGTGAAAGTGAGGGGTGTGTGACAGTGAGGGGTGTGTGACAGTGAGGAGAGTGTTACAGTGAGGAGTGTGTGACAGTGAGGGGTGTGTGACAGTGAGGGGTGTGTGACAGTGAGGAGTATGTGATAGTGAGAGGTGTGTGACAGTGAGGGGTGTGTGACAGTGAGGGGTGTTTGACAGTGTGGGGTGCGTGACAGTGAGGAATGTGTGACAGTGAGGGGTGCGTGACAGTGAGGGGTGCGTGACAGTGAGGGTTGCGTGACCTTGAGGGGTTAGTGACAGTGAGGGGTGCGTGACAGTGAGGGGTGTGTGACAGTGAGGGGTGTGTGATAGTGAGTGGTGGGCGACAGTGAGGAGTGTGTGACAGTGAGGGGTGTGTGACAGTGAGTAGTGTGTGACAGTGAGGAGTGTGTGACAGTGAGTGGTGTGTGAGAGTGAGGAGTGTGTGACAGTGAGAAGTGTGCGACTGTGAGGGGTGTGTGACAGTGAGGGGTGTGTGAAAGTGAGGAGTATGTTACAGTGGGGGGTGTGTGACATTGCGGGGTGCGTGACAGTGTGTGTGACTGTGAGGGGTGTGTGACCGTGTGTGTGACAGTGAGGGGTGCGTGACAGTGTGTGTGACAGTGAGGGGTCTGTGACAGTGAGTGGTGTGTGACAGTGAGGGTTGTGTGACAGCGAGTGGTGTGTGACATTGAGGGGTGTGTGACAGTGAGAGGTGTGTGACAGTGAGGAGTGTGTGAAAGTGAGTGGTGTGTGACAGTGAGGGGTGCGTGACAGTGAGGGTTGCGTGACAGTGAGGGGTGTGTGACAGTGAGGGGTGTGTGACAGTGAATGGTGTGTGACAGTGAGATGTGTGTGACAGTGAGGAGTGTGTGACAGTGAGTGGTGTGTGACAGTGAGGAGTGTGTGACAGTGAGGGGTGTGTGACAGTGATGGGTGCGTGACAGTGAGAGGTGTGTGACCGTGAGGGGTGGGTGACAGTGAGGAATGTGTGACAGTGAGGGGTGTGTGACAGTGAGTGGTGTGTGACAGTGAGAGCTTTGTGACAGTGAGGGGTGAGTGACAGTGAGGGGTGTGTGACAGTGACAGTGTGTGACAGTGAGAGCTTTGTGACAGTGAGGGGTGAGTGACAGTGAGGGTTGCGTGACAGTGAGGGGTGTGTGACAGTGAGGGGTGTGTGACAGTGAGGAGTGTGTGACAGTGAGTGGTGTGTGACAGTGAGGGGTGTGTGACAGTGAGGGGTGTGTGACAGTGAGGAGTGTGTGACAGTGAGGGGTGTGTAACATTGAGGGGTGTGTGACATTGAGTGGTGCATGACAGTGAGGAGTGCGTGACAGTCAGATGTGTGTGACAGTGAGGGGTGTGTGACAGTGAGGAGTGTGTGACAGTGAGGAGTGTGTGACAGTGAGGGGTGTGTGACAGTGAGGGGTGTGTGACAGTGAGGAGTGTGTGACAGTGAGGTGTGTGTGACAGTGAGGGGTGTGTGACAGTGAGGGGTGTGTGACAGTGAGGAGAGTGTGACAGTGAGGAGTGTGTGACAGTGAGGGATGTGTGACAGTGAGGGGTGTGTGACAGTGAGGAGTATGTGATAGTGAGAGGTGTGTGACAGTGAGGGGTGTGTGACAGTGAGGGGTGTTTGACAGTGTGGGGTGCGTGACAGTGAGGAATGTGTGACAGTGAGGGGTGCGTGACAGTGAGGGGTGCGTGACAGTGAGGGTTGCGTGACCTTGAGGGGTTAGTGACAGTGAGGGGTGGGTGACAGTGAGGGGTGAGTGACAGTGAGTTGTGTGTGACAGTGAGCGATGCGTGACAGTGAGGGGTGTGTGACAGTGAGGGGTGTGTGATAGTGAGTGGTGGGCGACAGTGAGGAGTGTGTGACAGTGAGGGGTGTGTGACAGTGAGGTGTGTGTGACAGTGAGGGGTGTGTGACAGTGAGTAGTGTGTGACAGTGAGGAGTGTGTGACAGTGAGTGGTGTGTGAGAGTGAGGAGTGTGTGACAGTGAGGAGTGTGCGACTGTGAGGGGTGTGTGACAGTGAGGGGTGTGTGAAAGTGAGGAGTATGTTACAGTGAGGGGTGTGTGACATTGCGGGGTGCGTGACAGTGTGTGTGACAGTGAGGGGTGTGTGACAGTGTGTGTGACAGTGAGGGGTGCGTGACAGTGTGTGTGACAGTGAGGGGTCTGTGACAGTGAGAGGTGTGTGACAGTGAGGGTTGTGTGACAGCGAGTGGTGTGTGACATTGACGGGTGTGTGACAGTGAGAGGTGTGTGACAGTGAGGAGTGTGTGAAAGTGAGTGGTGTGTGACAGTGAGGGGTGCGTGACAGTGAGGGTTGCGTGACAGTGAGGGGTGTGTGACAGTGAGGGGTGTGTGACAGTGAATGGTGTGTGACAATGAGATGTGTGTGGCAGTGAGGAGTGTGTGACAGTGAGTGGTGTGTGACAGTGAGGAGTGTGTGACAGTGAGGAGTGCGTGACAGTGAGGGGTGCGTGACAGTGATGGGTGCGTGACAGTGAGAGGTGTGTGACCGTGAGGGGTGGGTGACAGTGGGGAATGTGTGACAGTGAGGGGTGTGTGACAGTGAGAGGTGTGTGACAGTGAGGAGTGTGTGACAGTGAGGGGTGTGTGACAGTGAGGGGTGTGTGACAGTGAGAGTGTGTGACAGTGAGAGGTGTGTGACAGTGAGGGGTGCGTGACAGTGAGGGTTGCGTGAGAGTGAGGGGTGTGTGACAGTGAGGAGTCTGTGACAGTGAGGAGTGTGTGACAGTGAGAGTTGTGTGACAGTGAGGGGTGTGTGACAGTGAGGGGTGTGTGACAGTGAGGGGTGCGTGACAGTGAGGGGTGCGTGACAGTGAGGGGTGTGTGACAGTGAGAGGTGTGTGACAGTGAGGAGAGTGTGACAGTGAGGAGTGTGTGACAGTGAGGTGTGTGTGTCAGTGAGTGGTGTGTGACAGTGAGGGGTGTGTTACAGTGAGAGGTGGGTGACAGTGAGGAGTGTGTGACAGTGAGGAGTATGTGACAGTGAGGGGTGCATGACAGTTTGGGGTGCGTGACAGTGTGTGTGACAGTGAGAGGTGTGTGACATTGAGGGTTGTGTGACGGCGAGTGGTGTGTGACATTGAGAAATGTGTGACAGTGAGGGGTGCGTGACAGTGAGGGGTGCGTGACAGTGGGTGTGTGACAGTGAGTGGTGCGTGACCTTGAGGGGTGAGTGACAGTGAGGTGTGCGTGACAGTGAGGGGTGAGTGACAGTGAGAGGTGTGTGACAGTGAGCGATGCGTGACAGTGAGGGGTGTGTGACAGTGAGGGGTGTGTGATAGTGAGAGGTGTGTGACAGTGAGGGTTGTGTGACAGTGAGGGGTGTGTGACCGTGAGAGTTGGGCGACAGTGAGGAGTGTGTGACAGTGAGGAGTGTGTGACAGTGAGGCGTGTGTGACAGTGAGGAGTGTGTGACAGTGAGGTGTGCGTGACAGTGAGGAGTGTGTGACAGTGAGAGGTGTGTGACAATGAGGGTTGCCTGACAGTGAGGGGTGTGTGACATTGAGGGGTGTGTGACAGTGAGTGTTGTGTGACAATGAGTTGTGTGTGACAGTGAGTGGTGTGTGACAGTGAGGGGTGTGTGACATTGAGTGGTGCGTGACAGTGAGGATCGCGTGACGGTCAGATGTGTGTGACAGTGAGGGGTGTGTGACAGTGAGGAGTGTGTGACAGTGAGGAGTGTGTGACAGTGAGGGGTGTGTGACAGTGAGGGGTGTGTGACAGTGAGGTGTGTGTGACAGTGAGCAATGTGTGACAGTGAGGAGTGTGTGACAGTGAGGGGTGTGTGACAGTGAGGAGTATGTGATAGTGAGAGGTGTGTGACAGTGAGGGGTGTGTGACAGTGAGGGGTGTTTGACAGTGTGGGGTGCGTGACAGTGAGGAATGTGTGACAGTGAGGGGTGCGTGACAATGAGGGGTGCGTGACAGTGAGGGTTGCGTGACCTTGAGGGGTTAGTGACAGTGAGGGGTGCGTGACAGTGAGGGGTGAGTGACAGTGAGTTGTGTGTGACAGTGAGCGATGCGTGACAGTGAGGGGTGTGTGACAGTGAGGGGTGTGTGATAGTGAGAGGTGGGCGACAGTGAGGAGTGTGTGACAGTGAGGAGTGTGTGACAGTGAGGGGTGTGTGACAGTGAGGGGTGTGAGACAGTGAGGATTGTGTGACAGTGAGGGGTGTGTGACAGTGAGGGGTGTGTGACAGTGAGTAGTGTGTGACAGTGAGGAGTGTGTGACAGTGAGTGGTGTGTGAGAGTGAGGAGTGTGTGACAGTGAGGAGTGTGCGACTGTGAGGGGTGTGTGACAGTGAGGGGTGTGTGAAAGTGAGGAGTATGTTACAGTGAGGGGTGTGTGACATTGCGGGGTGCGTGACAGTGTGTGTGACAGTGAGGGGTGTGTGACAGTGTGTGTGACAGTGAGGAATGTGTGACAGTGAGGAGTTTGTGACAGTGAGGGGTGTGTGATAGTGAGAGGTGTGTGGCAGTGAGGGTTGTGTGACAGCGAGTGGTGTGTGACATTGAGGGGTGTGTGACAGTGAGGGGTGTGTGACAGTGAGGAGTGTGTGAAAGTGAGTGGTGTGTGACAGTGAGGGGTGCGTGACAGTGAGGGTTGCGTGACAGTGAGGGGTGTGTGACAGTGAGGGGTGTGTGACAGTGAATGGTGTGTGACAGTGAGATGTGTGTGACAGTGAGGAGTGTGTGACAGTGAGTGGTGTGTGACAGTGAGGAGTGTGTGACAGTGAGGAGTGTGTGACAGTGAGGGGTGCATGACAGTGATGGGTGCGTGACAGTGAGAGGTGTGTGACCGTGAGGGGTGGGTGACAGTGGGGAATGTGTGACAGTGAGGGGTGTGTGACAGTGAGGGGTGTGTGACAGTGAGGGGTGTGTGACAGTGAGAGTGTGTGACAGTGAGAGGTGTGTGACAGTGAGGGGTGCGTGACAGTGAGGGTTGCGTGAGAGTGAGGGGTGTGTGACAGTGAGGAGTCTGTGACAGTGAGGAGTGTGTGACAGTGAGAGTTGTGTGACAGTGAGTGGTGTGTGACAGTGAGGCGTGTGTGACAGTGAGGGGTGCGTGACAGTGAGGGGTGTGTGACATTGAGGGGTGTGTGACATTGAGTGGTGCATGACAGTGAGGATCGCGTGACCGTCAGATGTGTGTGACAGTGAGGGGTGTGTGACAGTGAGGAGTGTGTGACAGTGAGGAGTGTGTGACAGTGAGGGGTGTGTGACAGTGAGTGGTGTGTGACAGTGAGGAGTGTGTGACAGTGTGGGGTGTGTGACAGTGAGGGGTGTGTGACGGTGAGGTGTGTGTGACAGTGAGGAGAGTGTGACAGTGAGGAGTGTGTGACAGTGAGGGGTGTGTGACAGTGAGGGGTGTGTGACAGTGAGGAGTATGTGATAGTGAGAGGTGTGTGACAGTGAGGGGTGTGTGACAGTGAGGGGTGTTTAACAGTGTGGGGTGCGTGACAGTGAGGAATGTGTGACAGTGAGGGGTGCGTGACAGTGAGGGTTGCGTGACCTTGAGGGGTTAGTGACAGTGAGGGGTGCGTGACAGTGAGGGGTGAGTGACAGTGAGTTGTGTGTGACAGTGAGCGATGCGTGACAGTGAGGGGTGTGTGACAGTGAGGGGTGTGTGATAGTGAGAGGTGGGCGACAGTGAGGAGTGTGTGACAGTGAGGGGTGTGTGACAGTGAGGTGTGTGTGACAGTGAGGGGTGTGTGACAGTGAGTAGTGTGTGACAGTGAGGAGTGTGTGACAGTGAGTGGTGTGTGAGAGTGAGGAGTGTGTGACAGTGAGGAGTGTGCGACTGTGAGGGGTGTGTGACAGTGAGGGGTGTGTGAAAGTGAGGAGTATGTTACAGTGAGGGGTGTGTGACATTGCGGGGTGCCTGACAGTGTGTGTGACAGTGAGGGGTGCGTGACAGTGTGTGTGACAGTGAGGGGTGCGTGACAGTGTGTGTTACAGTGAGGGGTGTGTGACAGTGAGAGGTGTGTGACAGTGAGGGTTGTGTGACAGCGAGTGGTGTGTGACATTGAGGGGTGTGTGACAGTGAGAGGTGTGTGACAGTGAGGAGTGTGTGAAAGTGAGTGGTGTGTGACAGTGAGGGGTGCGTGACAGTGAGGGTTGCGTGACAGTGAGGGGTGTGTGACAGTGAGGGGTGTGTGACAGTGAATGGTGTGTGACAGTGAGATGTGTGTGACAGTGAGGAGTGTGTGACAGTGAGTGGTGTGTGACAGTGAGGAGTGTGTGACAGTGAGGAGTGTGTGACAGTGAGGGGTGCGTGACAGTGATGGGTGCGTGACAGTGAGAGGTGTGTGACCGTGAGGGGTGGGTGACAGTGGGGAATGTGTGACAGTGAGGGGTGTGTGACAGTGAGAGGTGTGTGACAGTGAGGAGTGTGTGACAGTGAGGGGTGTGTGACAGTGAGGGGTGTGTGACCGTGAGAGTGTGTGACAGTGAGAGGTGTGTGACAGTGAGGGGTGCGTGACAGTGAGGGTTGCGTGAGAGTGAGGGGTGTGTGACAGTGAGGAGTCTGTGACAGTGAGGAGTGTGTGACAGTGAGAGTTGTGTGACAGTGAGGGGTGTGTGACAGTGAGGCGTGTGTGACAGTGAGGGGTGCGTGACAGTGAGGGGTGTGTGACAGTGAGGGGTGCGTGACAGTGAGGGGTGTGTGACAGTGAGGGGTGCGTGACCTTGAGGGGTGAGTAACAGTGAGGTGTGCATGACAGTGAGGGGTTAGTGACAGTGAGTTGTGTGTGACAGTGAGCGATGCGTGACAGTGCGGGGTGTGTGACACTGAGAGGTTTGTGAAAGTGAGAGGTGTGTGACAGTGAGGTTTGTGTGACAGTGAGGGGTGTGTGACCGTGAGAGGTGGGCGACAGTGAGGAGTGTGTGACAGTGAGGGGTGTGTGACAGTGAGGTGTGTGTGACAGTGTGATGTGTGTGACAGTGAGGTGTGCGTGACAGTGAGGAGTGTGTGACAGTGAGAGGTGTGTGACAATGAGGGTTGCCTGACAGTTAGGGGTGTGTGACATTGAGGGGTGTGTGACAGTGAGTGTTGTGTGACAATGAGTTGTGTGTGACAGTGAGGGGTGTGTGACAGTGAGGGGTGTGTGACAGTGAGGGGTGTGTGACATTGAGTGGTGCATGACAGTGAGGATCGCGTGACGGTCAGATGTGTGTGACAGTGAGGGGTGTGTGACAGTGAGGAGTGTGTGACAGTGAGGAGTGTGTGACAGTGAGGGGTGTGTGACAGTGAGGTGTGTGTGACAGTGAGGAGTGTGTGACAGTGAGGGGTGTGTGACAGTGAGGAGTATGTGATAGTGAGAGGTGTGTGACAGTGAGGGGTGTGTGACAGTGAGGGGTGTTTGACAGTGTGGGGTGTGTGACAGTGAGGAATGTGTGACAGTGAGGGGTGCGTGATAGTGAGGGGTGCGTGACAGTGAGGGTTGCGTGACCTTGAGGGGTTAGTGACAGTGAGGGGTGCGTGACAGTGAGGGGTGAGTGACAGTGAGTTGTGTGTGACAGTGAGCGATGCGTGACAGTGAGGGGTGTGTGACAGTGAGGGGTGTGTGATAGTGAGAGGTGGGCGACAGTGAGGAGTGTGTGACAGTGAGGAGTGTGTGACAGTGAGGGGTTTGTGACAGTGAGGGGTGTGAGACAGTGAGGAGTGTGTGACAGTGAGGGGTGTGTGACAGTGAGGGGTGTGTGACAGTGAGGAGTGTGTGACAGTGAGGTGTGTGTGACAGTGAGGGGTGTGTGACAGTGAGTAGTGTGTGACAGTGAGCAGTGTGTGACAGTGAGTGGTGTGTGAGAGTGAGGAGTGTGTGACATGAGGAGTGTGTGACTGTGAGGGGTGTGTGACAGTGAGGGGTGTGTGACATTGAGGGGTGCGTGACAGTGTGTGTGACAGTGAGGGGTGTGTGACAGTGTGTGTGACAGTGAGGGGTGCGTGACAGTGTGTGTGACAGTGAGGGGTGTGTGACAGTGAGTGGTGTGTGACAGTGAGGGTTGTGTGACAGCGAGTGGTGTGTGACATTGAGGGGTGTGTGACAGTGAAGAGTCTGTGACAGTGAGATGTGCGTGACAGTGAGGAATGTGTGACAGTGAGGGGTGTGTGACAGTGAGGGTTGCGTGACCTTGAGGGGTGAGTGACAGTGAGGGGTGCGTGACAGTGAGGGGTGAGTGACAGTGAGAGGTGTGTGACAGTGAGCGATGCGTGACAGTGAGGGGTGTGTGACAGTGAGGGGTGGGTGACAGTGAGCGGTGTCTGACCGTGAGAGGTGGGCGACAGTGACGAGTGTGTGACAGTGAGGAGTGTGTGAAAGTGTGGGGTGTGTGACAGTGAGGAGTGTGTGAAAGTGACGGGTGTGTGACAGTGAGGGGTGCGTGACAGTGAGGGTTGCGTGACAGTGAGGGGTGTGTGACAGTGAGGGGTGTGTGACAGTGAATGGTGTGTGACAGTGAGATGTGTGTGACAGTGAGGAGTGTGTGACAGTGAGGGGTTTGTGACAGTGAGGGGTGTGAGACAGTGAGGAGTGTGTGACAGTGAGGGGTGTGTGACAGTGAGGGGTGTGTGACAGTGAGGAGTGTGTGACAGTGAGGTGTGTGTGACAGTGAGGGGTGTGTGACAGTGAGTAGTGTGTGACAGTGAGCAGTGTGTGACAGTGAGTGGTGTGTGAGAGTGAGGAGTGTGTGACATGAGGAGTGTGTGACTGTGAGGGGTGTGTGACAGTGAGGGGTGTGTGACATTGAGGGGTGCGTGACAGTGTGTGTGACAGTGAGGGGTGTGTGACAGTGTGTGTGACAGTGAGGGGTGCGTGACAGTGTGTGTGACAGTGAGGGGTGTGTGACAGTGAGAGGTGTGTGACAGTGAGGGTTGTGTGACAGCGAGTGGTGTGTGACATTGAGGGGTGTGTGACAGTGAAGAGTCTGTGACAGTGAGATGTGCGTGACAGTGAGGAATGTGTGACAGTGAGGGGTGTGTGACAGTGTGGGTTGCGTGACCTTGAGGGGTGAGTGACAGTGAGGGGTGCGTGACAGTGAGGGGTGAGTGACAGTGAGAGGTGTGTGACAGTGAGCGATGCGTGACAGTGAGGGGTGTGTGACAGTGAGGGGTGGGTGACAGTGAGCGGTGTCTGACCGTGAGAGGTGGGCGACAGTGACGAGTGTGTGACAGTGAGGAGTGTGTGAAAGTGTGGGGTGTGTGACAGTGAGGAGTGTGTGAAAGTGACGGGTGTGTGACAGTGAGGGGTGCGTGACAGTGAGGGTTGCGTGACAGTGAGGGGTGTGTGACAGTGAGGGGTGTGTGACAGTGAGGGGTGTGTGACAGTGAGATGTGTGTGACAGTGAGGAGTGTGTGACAGTGAGATGTGTGTGACAGTGAGAGGTGTGTGACAGTGAGGGGTGTGCGACAGTGAGGGGTGGCTGATGGTGTGGGGTATGTGACAGTGAGAGGTGTGTAACAGTGAGGTGTGTGTGGCATTGAGGGATGCGTGACAGTGCGGGGTGCGTAACAGTGAGGGGTGGGTGAAAGTGAGGGGTGGGGGAAAGTGAGGGGTGTGTGACAGTTAGAGGTGTGTGAATGTCAGGTGTGTGTGACAGTGAGGAGTGTGTGACAGTGAGGGGTGCGTGACAGTGATGGGTGCGTGACAGTGAGATGTGTGTGACCGTGAGGGGTTGGTGACAGTGGGGAATGTGTGACAGTGAGGGGTGTGTGACAATGAGAGGTGTGAGACAGTGAGGAGTGTGTGACAGTGAGGGGTGTGTGACAGTGAGGGGTGTGTGACAGTGATAGTGTGTGACAGTGAGAGGTGTGTGACAGTGAGAGGTGTGTGACAGTGAGGGGTGCGTGACAATGAGGGTTGCGTGAGAGTGAGGAGTGTGTGGCAGTGAGGGGTGTGTGACAGTGAGGGGTACGTGATAGTGAGGAGTGCGTGACAGTGAAGGGTGTGTGACAGTGAGAGGTGTGTGACAGTGAGGAGTCTGTGACAGGAGTGTGTGACAGTGAGGGTTGTGTGACAGTGAGGGGTGTGTGACAGTGTGGGGTGTGTGACAGTGAGGAGTGTGTGACAGTGTGGGGTGCGTGACAGTGAGGGGTGCGTGACAGTGAGGGGTGTGTGACAGTGAGGAGTGTGTGACAGTGAGGAGTGTGTGACAGTGAGGTGTGTGTGTCAGTGAGTGGTGTGTGACAGTGAGGGGTGTGTTACAGTGAGAGGTGGGTGACAGTGAGGAGTGTGTGACAGTGAGGAGTATGTGACAGTGAGGGGTGCGTGACAGTTTGGGGTGCGTGACAGTGTGTGTGACAGTGAGGGGTGTGTGATAGTGAGAGGTGTGTGGCAGTGAGGGTTGTGTGACAGCGAGTGGTGTGTGACATTGAGGGGTGTGTGACAGTGTGGGGTGCGTGACAGTGAGGGGTGCGTGACCGTCAGGGGTGTGTGACAGTGAGGGTTGTGTGACCTTGAGGGGTGAGTGACAGTGAGTGGTGCGTGACAGTGAGGAGTGTGTGACAGTGAGGGGTGAGTGACAGTGAGCGATGCGTGACAGTGCGGGGTGTGTGACAGTGAGGGGTGTGTGAAAGTGGGAGGTGTGTGACAGCGAGGTTTGTGTGACAGTGAGGGGTGTGTGACCGTGAAAGGTGGGCGACAGTGAGGAGTGTGTGACAGTGAGGGGTGTGTGACAGTGTGGTGTGTGTGACAGTGTGAGGTGTGTGACAGTGAGGGGTGCGTGACAGTGAGGAGTGTGTGACAGTGAGAGGTGTGTGACAGTGTGGGTTGTGTGACAGTGAGGGGTGTGTGACAGTGAGGGGTGTGTGACCGTGAGAGGTGGGAGACAGTGAGGAGTGTGTGACAGTGAGGGGTGTGTGACAGTGAGGGGTGTGTGACAGTGAGGGGTGTGAGACAGTGAGGAGTGTGTGACAGTGAGGTGTGTGTGACAGTGAGGCGTGTGTGACAGTGAGTAGTGTGTGACAGTGAGGAGTGTGTGACAGTGAGTGGTGTATGAGAGTGAGGAGTGTGTGACATGAGGAGTGTGTGACTGTGTGGGGTGTGTGACAGTGAGGGGTGTGTGACATTGAGGGGTGCGTGACAGTGTGTGTGACAGTGAGGGGTGTGTGACAGTGTGTGTGACAGTGAGGGGTGCGTGACAGTGTGTGTGACAGTGAGGGGTGTGTGACAGTGAGAGGTGTGTGACAGTGAGGGTTGTGTGACAGCGAGTGGTGTGTGACATTGAGGGGTGTGTGACAGTGAAGAGTCTGTGACAGTGAGATGTGCGTGACAGTGAGGAATGTGTGACAGTGAGGGGTGTGTGACAGTGAGGGTTGCGTGACCTTGAGGGGTGAGTGACAGTGAGGGGTGCGTGACAGTGAGGGGTGAGTGACAGTGAGAGGTGTGTGACAGTGAGCGATGCGTGACAGTGAGGGGTGTGTGACAGTGAGGGGTGCGTGACAGTGAGCGGTGTCTGACCGTGAGAGGTGGGCGACAGTGACGAGTGTGTGACAGTGAGGAGTGTGTGAAAGTGTGGGGTGTGTGACAGTGAGGAGTGTGTGAAAGTGACGGGTGTGTGACAGTGAGGGGTGCGTGACAGTGAGGGTTGCGTGACAGTGAGGGGTGTGTGACAGTGAGGGGTGTGTGACAGTGAGTAGTGTGTGACAGTGAGCAGTGTGTGACAGTGAGTGGTGTGTGAGAGTGAGGAGTGTGTGACATGAGGAGTGTGTGACTGTGAGGGGTGTGTGACAGTGAGGGGTGTGTGACATTGAGGGGTGCGTGACAGTGTGTGTGACAGTGAGGGGTGTGTGACAGTGTGTGTGACAGTGAGGGGTGCGTGACAGTGTGTGTGACAGTGAGGGGTGTGTGACAGTGAGTGGTGTGTGACAGTGAGGGTTGTGTGACAGCGAGTGGTGTGTGACATTGAGGGGTGTGTGACAGTGACGAGTCTGTGACAGTGAGATGTGCGTGACAGTGAGGAATGTGTGACAGTGAGGGGTGTGTGACAGTGAGGGTTGCGTGACCTTGAGGGGTGAGTGACAGTGAGGGTTGCGTGACAGTGAGGGGTGAGTGACAGTGAGAGGTGTGTGACAGTGAGCGATGCGTGACAGTGAGGGGTGTGTGACAGTGAGGGGTGTGTGACAGTTAGCGGTGTGTGACGGTGAGAGGTGGGCGACAGTGACGAGTGTGTGACAGTGAGGAGTGTGTGAAAGTGTGGGGTGTGTGACAGTGAGGAGTGTGTGAAAGTGACGGGTGTGTGACAGTGAGGGGTGCGTGACAGTGAGGGTTGCGTGACAGTGAGGGGTGTGTGACAGTGAGGGGTGTGTGACAGTGAATGGTGTGTGACAGTGAGATGTGTGTGACAGTGAGGAGTGTGTGACAGTGAGATGTGTGTGACAGTGAGAGGTGTGTGACAGTGAGGGGTGTGCGACAGTGAGGGGTGGCTGATGGTGTGGGGTATGTGACAGTGAGAGGTGTGTAACAGTGAGGTGTGTGTGGCATTGAGGGATGCGTGACAGTGCGGGGTGCGTAACAGTGAGGGGTGGGTGAAAGTGAGGGGTGGGGGAAAGTGAGGGGTGTGTGACAGTTAGAGGTGTGTGAATGTCAGGTGTGTGTGACAGTGAGGAGTGTGTGACAGTGAGGGGTGCGTGACAGTGATGGGTGCGTGACAGTGAGATGTGTGTGACCGTGAGGGGTTGGTGACAGTGGGGAATGTGTGACAGTGAGGGGTGTGTGACAATGAGAGGTGTGTGACAGTGAGGAGTGTGTGACAGTGAGGGGTGTGTGACAGTGAGGGGTGTGTGACAGTGATAGTGTGTGACAGTGAGAGGTGTGTGACAGTGAGAGGTGTGTGACAGTGAGGGGTGCGTGACAATGAGGGTTGCGTGAGAGTGAGGAGTGTGTGGCAGTGAGGGGTGTGTGACAGTGAGGGGTACGTGATAGTGAGGAGTGCGTGACAGTGAAGGGTGTGTGACAGTGAGAGGTGTGTGACAGTGAGGAGTCTGTGACAGGAGTGTGTGACAGTGAGGGTTGTGTGACATTGAGGGGTGTGTGACAGTGTGGGGTGTGTGACAGTGAGGAGTGTGTGACAGTGAGGGGTGCGTGACAGTGAGGGGTGCGTGACAGTGAGGGGTGTGTGACAGTGAGGAGTGTGTGACAGTGAGGAGTGTGTGACAGTGAGGTGTGTGTGTCAGTGAGTGGTGTGTGACAGTGAGGGGTGTGTTACAGTGAGAGGTGGGTGACAGTGAGGAGTGTGTGACAGTGAGGAGTATGTGACAGTGAGGGGTGCGTGACAGTTTGGGGTGCGTGACAGTGTGTGTGACAGTGAGGGGTGTGTGACAGTGAGAGGTGTGTGACATTGAGGGTTGTGTGACAGCGAGTGGTGTTTGACATTGAGGGGTGTGTGACAGTGAGGGGTGCGTGACAGTGAGGGGTGCGTGACAGTGGGTGTGTGACAGTGAGGGGTGCGTGACCTTGAGGGGTGAGTAACAGTGAGGTGTGCGTGACAGTGAGGGGTGAGTGACAGTGAGTTGTGTGTGACAGTGAGCGATGCGTGACAGTGCGGGGTGTGTGACAGTGAGGGGTGTGTGAAAGTGGGAGGTGTGTGACAGCGAGGTTTGTGTGACAGTGAGGGGTGTGTGACCGTGAAAGGTGGGCGACAGTGAGGAGTGTGTGACAGTGAGGGGTGTGTGACAGTGTGGTGTGTGTGACAGTGTGAGGTGTGTGACAGTGAGGGGTGCGTGACAGTGAGGAGTGTGTGACAGTGAGAGGTGTGTGACAGTGAGGGTTGCCTGACAGTGAGGGGTGTGTGACATTGAGGGGTGTGTGATAGTGAGAGGTGGGCGACAGTGAGGAGTGTGTGACAGTGAGGAGTGTGTGACAGTGAGGGGTGTGTGACAGTGAGGGGTGTGAGACAGTGAGGAGTGTGTGACAGTGAGGTGTGTGTGACAGTGAGGCGTGTGTGACAGTGAGTAGTGTGTGACAGTGAGGAGTGTGTGACAGTGAGTGGTGTATGAGAGTGAGGAGTGTGTGACATGAGGAGTGTGTGACTGTGTGGGGTGTGTGACAGTGAGGGGTGTGTGACATTGAGGGGTGCGTGACAGTGTGTGTGACAGTGAGGGGTGTGTGACAGTGTGTGTGACAGTGAGGGGTGCGTGACAGTGTGTGTGACAGTGAGGGGTGTGTGACAGTGAGAGGTGTGTGACAGTGAGGGTTGTGTGACAGCGAGTGGTGTGTGACATTGAGGGGTGTGTGACAGTGAAGAGTCTGTGACAGTGAGATGTGCGTGACAGTGAGGAATGTGTGACAGTGAGGGGTGTGTGACAGTGAGGGTTGCGTGACCTTGAGGGGTGAGTGACAGTGAGGGGTGCGTGACAGTGAGGGGTGAGTGACAGTGAGAGGTGTGTGACAGTGAGCGATGCGTGACAGTGAGGGGTGTGTGACAGTGAGGGGTGCGTGACAGTGAGCGGTGTCTGACCGTGAGAGGTGGGCGACAGTGACGAGTGTGTGACAGTGAGGAGTGTGTGAAAGTGTGGGGTGTGTGACAGTGAGGAGTGTGTGAAAGTGACGGGTGTGTGACAGTGAGGGGTGCGTGACAGTGAGGGTTGCGTGACAGTGAGGGGTGTGTGACAGTGAGGGGTGTGTGACAGTGAATGGTGTGTGACAGTGAGATGTGTGTGACAGTGAGGAGTGTGTGACAGTGAGATGTGTGTGACAGTGAGAGGTGTGTGACAGTGAGGGGTGTGCGACAGTGAGGGGTGGCTGATGGTGTGGGGTAGGTGACAGTGAGAGGTGTGTGACAGTGAGGTGTGTGTGGCATTGAGGGATGCGTGACAGTGCGGGGTGCGTAACAGTGAGGGGTGGGTGAAAGTGAGGGGTGGGGGAAAGTGAGGGGTGTGTGACAGTTAGAGGTGTGTGACAGTGAGGTGTGTGTGACAGTGAGGAGTGTGTGACAGTGAGGGGTGCGTGACAGTGATGGGTGCGTGACAGTGAGAGGTGTGTGACCGTGAGGGGTGGGTGACAGTGGGGAATGTGTGACAGTGAGGGGTGTGTGACAATGAGAGGTGTGTGACAGTGAGGAGTGTGTGACAGTGAGGGGTGTGTGACAGTGAGGGGTGTGTGACAGTGATAGTGTGTGACAGTGAGAGGTGTGTGACAGTGAGAGGTGTGTGACAGTGAGGGGTGCGTGACAATGAGGGTTGCGTGAGAGTGAGGAGTGTGTGACAGTGAGGGGTGCGTGACAGTGAGGGGTGCGTGATAGTGAGGAGTGCGTGACAGTGAGGGGTGTGTGACAGTGAGAGGTGTGTGACAGTGAGGAGTCTGTGACAGTGAGGAGTGTGTGACAGTGAGGGTTGTGTGACAGTGAGGGGTGTGTGACAGTGAGAGGTGTGTGACATTGAGGGTTGTGTGACAGCGAGTGGTGTTTGACATTGAGGAATGTGTGACAGTGAGTGGTGCGTGACAGTGCGGGGTGCGTGACAGTGGGTGTGTGACAGTTAGGGGTGCGTGACCTTGAGGGGTGAGTAACAGTGAGGTGTGCGTGACAGTGAGGGGTGAGTGACAGTGAGTTGTGTGTGACAGTGAGCTATGCGTGACAGTGCGGGGTGTGTGACAGTGAGGGGTGTATGAAAGTGGGAGGTGTGTGACAGTGAGGTTTGTGTGACAGTGAGGGGTGTGTGACCGTGAGAGGTGGGCGACAGTGAGGAGTGTGTGACAGTGAGGGGTGTGTGACAGTGAGGTGTGTGTGACAGTGTGAGGTGTGTGACAGTGAGGGGTGCGTGACAGTGAGGAGTGTGTGACAGTGAGAGGTGTGTGACAGTGAGGGTTGCCTGACAGTGAGGGGTGTGTGACAATGAGGGGTGTGTGACAGTGAGCGTTGTGTGACAATGAGTTGTGCGTGACAGTGAGTGGTGTGTGACAGTGAGGGGTGTGTGACATTGAGGTGTGCGTGACAGTGAGAGGTGTGTGACAGTGAGGGGTGCGTGACCGTGAGGTGTGTTTGACAGTGAGGGATGCTTTGCAGTGAGAGGTGTGTGACAGTGAGGGGTGTGTGACAGTGAGTGGTGCGTGACAGTGAGGGGTGTGTGACAATGAGTTGTGCGTGATAGTGAGGGGTGCGTGACAGTGAGGGGTGTGTGCCAGTGAGGATTGTGTGAGAGTGAGGGGTGTGTGACAGTGAGAGGTGTGTGACAATGAGTTGTGCGTGACAGTGAGGGGTGTGTGACAATGAGTGGTGTGTGACAGTGAGAGGTGTGTGACAGTGAGGGGTGTGTGACAATGAGTGGTGTGTGACAGTGAGAGGTGTGTGACAGTGAGGGGTGTGTGACAGTGAGGGGTGTGTGACAGTGAGTGGTGTGTGACAGTGAGAGGTGTGTGACAATGAGTGGTGTGTGACAGTGAGAGGTGTGTGACAGTGAGAGGTGTGTGACAGTGAGGGGTGTGTGACAGGGACGGGTGTGTGATGGTGAGGAATGTGTGACAGTGAGGGGTGCGTGACAGTGAGGGGTGTGTGACAATGAGTGGTGTGTGACAGTGAGAGGTGTGTGACAGTGAGGGGTGTGTGACAGGGACAAGTGTGTGACGGTGAGGAATGTGTGACAGTGAGGGGTGCGTGACAGTGAGGGGTGCGTGACAGTGAGGGGTGTGTGACAGTGAGAGGTGTGTGACAGTGAGGGGTGTGTGACAGGGACGGGTGTGTGACGGTGAGGAATGTGTGACAGTGAGGGGTGCGTGACAGTGAGGGGTGTGTGACAGTGTGGTGTGTGTTACAGTGACGGGTGCGTGACAATGAGGGGTGCTTGACAGTGAGGGGCAGCTTATTACGGCGCCATCTTGCAGCAACCAATATATTTTTGTGGGAGAGTTTTCTGCTGATTACCTAAATATGGTTGGATTTTGCTACAATCTTGTTTTGTGTGCAAGTTTTTATAGACATTGGAGAGAGGAGCCTTTCGTCGTGGTGAAAACAACTATTGGTAACAGACACTTCATTGCTATTCTGCCAACTCTTTTAAAACAACGTGTAATGACCCCAAAATTCCATAGTGCCAGTTGCTGTAAGTCCGCAGGCAGCTGGCTGAAATCATGGTGAGGTGACACAAACAGCTGGTTATGTGGCTTCTTTCGCTAATCACCCACTGATTCCAATAGCAAAGCGCTGCTGGTCCCATTGAACATCAGATCCAATCTGTCCATTTGAAACCAAACCTGTGTTAACAAAGTACATTGTTATCAATAGTGATCTATTAATGTCCATGTCTTAATATGCTTTTACTTCCTTAAGGGAGATGCTCATTGCAGGACATCACTGCAGGAGTTCCTCAGGGTAGTGTCCTTGGCCAAACCATCTTCAGCTGCTTCATCAGTGACTTTCCTTCCATCATAAGGTCAGAGTAGGGATGTTCGGTAATAATTGCACTGTGTTCAAAACCATTTGTGCCTCCTTAGATACTGAAGCAGTCCGTGCCCATATGCAGCAAGACCTGAACAATTTTAGGCTTGTGCTGATAAATGGAAAGTAACATTCGTGCCACATGATTGCTTGGCAATGACCATTTCCAAAAAGAGAGAATCTAAACATCACCCCTTGACATTCAATGGCATTAGCATCGTTGAATTCCCCAATTTCAACATCCTGGGGGTTAACATCGACTAAAAATTGAGCTAGGCTAGCCACACAAATACTGACAAGGGCAGTGGGTGGAAACTCATACCCTGACTTGGAAAATCTGTCCACCATCTACAAGGCATATGTCAGGAGTGTGATGGAATACTCTCCGCTTGCCCGGATGAGTGCAGCTCCAACAACACTCAAGAAGCTTGACACCATCCAGGACAAAGCAGTCTGCTTGGTTGGTGCCCCATCCACCACCTTAAACATTCACTCCCTCCACTGCAATAATATAGTGGCAGTGGTGTGTACCATCTGCAAAATGTACTGCATCAACTCACCATGGTGCTCTCAACAGCACCTTCCAAACCAGCAACCTCTACCACCTCGAAGAACAGGGGTTGCAGATTCTTGGGAACACCACCGCCTGGAAGTTCCCCTCCAAGCCACTCACCATCCTGACTTGGAAATATATCGCTGTTCTTTCACTGCCGCTGGTTCAAGAACCTGGAACTCCCTCCCTACCGGCACTGTGAGTGTGCCTACATAACATGGACTGCAGCAGTTCAAGAAGGCAGCTCACCACCACCTTCTCAAGGGCAATAAGGGATGGGCAACAAATGCTGACCTAGCCAGCAACGCCCACATCCCATGAAAGAATTTTTTTAAAAATGGAAGATACAATGGGTGCCCACCACGACTTCATTTTCATAGACCCTAGTTTGTACCTTAGCTAATCACTTCCAAGGGTGTAGTGTTAATTTGTGCCAGCAGTCACTGTTTAGCATGCACATCTTTTATTCTTGCATTGTGCAGCTTGCAATCATTTTTTTCTCACATCTCTCAGCTACAAATGATTGTAGCTTCCTCTGGAAGGGTGGTGTGATTAAAATCACATGAGCAAGCAGGGCAGAGAGACAGACTGACTGATTTCACACCCACTTATTTTGAAGTGGTTCATCCTGTCCTGAATGCCTCTCCGTAGAGAAGGATGTCACATTGGCATAAATTCCTCTTACAGTCCTGCTTTTAAATCATTGTCAGGCCTTTTTATGTGTGGCAAATTTATAGTGACAATAACAAGGCACCCTGCGGTGATCTGCTTAACGGACTGCTGTGTCACATTGGGGAAGAGAGTGGAGAGTGAAGTGCAAATAATAGGAAATGCAGAGTGGAATATCAGGGAGTTAGATCTGGAATGTTATGAGATGTGGAGTAGGAACATTAGGAAGTTAGGTCCAGAATATGATGAGGTGCGTAATGGGAATGTTGTTTTAAAATTTGTTTCATGGGATGTGGACACCACTGGCTAGGCCAGCATTTGTTGCTTATCCCTAATTGCATTTGTTCAGAGGGCATTTTAAGAATCATATCACAGATTTCTATCTTTAAGGACATTAGTAAACCAGATGGATTTTTAATGACAATCAGCAATGGCTGTATGCCTATTATCAGACTTTTATTGAAAACAAGTTTTAGCATTTGGAACCCAGGTCCCCATAGCATTACACAAATGATTGCGGGGGCTATTAGGCTAGTGACAATACCATTATGCCATCACCTCCCCTAAGGCCTAGAGTATGATGAAGTGTGTAGTGAAAAGGTTAAGAAGTTAGAACTGGGATATTATGAGATTATGGAGTGGGAATATTAGGAAGTTAGAATTGGGATTTTAGGAAGTGGGGTAAGGTTGGCTCAGTTTGTAGTACTATTAAATCTGAGCCAGAAAGTTGTGGGGTTCAAAACACTTTTCAGTACTTACTGATATAAGACAAATAGGCATTTCAGTGCACTACTGTGTGTCTTTTGGGTGAGAGCAGAGTGCTTTCCTGGTGCAAGAACAGAAATTGCTGGAAAATCTCAGCAGGTCTAACAGCCTCTATGGAGAGAGAAAAAAGCAACAGAGTTAATGTTTTGAGTCCGTATAACTCTTCTTCAGAGCTAAAGAAGTAAAAATGTGATGAAATGTATACTGTCTAAAGGGGGAGGAGCAGGTGAAGCTGGATAGAAGGCCAGTGTTAGGTGGGGGCAAGGGAGAGATTGCCAGAGATGTCATGAACGAAAGGACAAAGGGGTGTTAATGATACTGGTGCTGGCTAAAGGAGGTGCTGATGGTGGTATTAAGGTCAGAAAGCAGAATGTGATAATAGCAGGACAAGGCTAAGCACTCTGGGAAGAACATCATGAACAAGTGACAGATGACTCTTGTGGGGGTGGGGTGGGAGGAGGGGATGGTGGCAGGAAAAGAGATTGAAAATAGGATAAAAGGTGGGGATAAAACAATGAAAAAAAAAATAAGTGGATAAAAAATAAAAATTAAAAAATTAACATGAATATCACAAAAAGGGGTGAGGGTGGAGGAGAGGGTTCATAATCTGAAGCTGTTGAACTCAATGTTAAGTCTGGAAGGCTGTAAAGTGCCTAATCAGAAGATGAGGTGCTGTTCCTCCAGTTTGCGTTGAGCTTCGCTGGAACATTGCAGCAAGCCAAGGACGGACATGTGGGCAAGAGAGCAGGGTGGAGTGTTAAAATGGCAAGCGACAGGGAGGTCTGGGTCATGCTTGCGGACAGACTGAAGGTGGTCTGCAAAGCGGTCACCCAGTCTGCATTTGGTCTCTCCAATGTAGGGGAGACTGCATTGGGAGCAGTGAATGCAGTAGCTTCCCTGGTGTCCTGACTAAGATTCATCTCTCAACCACCACTACCAGAAACCAATGAACATCTCCTATGCTTCTTTCATTTTGTCATACTGTATTCGCTGTTCATGATGTGGTGTCTTCTGCGCTGGGGAGACCAATAGGACCGCTTTGTGAAACACCTTCATTCAGTCCGCAAGCATAACCCTGAGCTTCCTATCATTTGTCAGTTTAATTCTCCACTTTGCTCCCACTCTGACCTTTCCATCCCCAGCCTCCTGTAGTGTTCCAATGAAGCTCAATGCAATCTTAAGGAACAGAGCCTTATCTTTGCCTCGGTATTCTACTGCTTTCTGGACTCATTGCTGAGTTCAACAATTTTAGATTGTGACCTTTGCCCCCACTTTGTAGCACTTTCCTTCGTTGTCCCCCAACGCCCCCGTCTTTTTCTCTGTTCTTCTGATGATCCACAGTTGCTGCCAGGTCTGTTGAGCATTTCCATCGTTTTTTTGTTTTATTTTTGTTCATCTTTTTGGAAACTTTCTGTAAGATCTTTGATAAAGACCATGCTTTGCAAAAATCATTCATTGGTGTGTAAGTTCTTTCCTTTTATGACACATTTACCATCTCTCCATGTATCTGTAAATGTCTGTGTAGGTGTGTATCTGTTTATCTACAATGTGCATTTGTATAAACATATTTCTGTCCATCTACCTCCATTTGTTTGTTTATTTGTTTTAGTCGGTATATGCCTTGGAGGGTGTATCTATCTGTTTATCTTCCACGCATATATTTGAATCTCTGCCTGTCTGTCTTTGTTTGTCTGCCTGACCTTGACTGTATTTTCTTTATTCTTTCAGGGGAGGTGGGTTTCGCTGGCTGGGCTAGCATTTATTGCCCATCCCTAATTGCCCTCGAGAAGGTGGTGGTGATCCACCTTCTTTAACCACTGCAGCTAATCTGGGGGAAGTGGTGACATAGCAGTATTGTTACTGGACTTGTAATCTAGAGACCCAGGGTAATGCTATGAGGGACCTGGGTTCAAATCCCACTATGGTAGATGGAATTTGAATTTAATGAAAATCTGGAATTAAAAGTCTAATGATAACCATGTTGATGTAAAAACCCATCTGGTTCACTTTCTTTAGGGAAAGAAATCTGCCATCCTTACCTGGTCTACCCAGCAATGTAGCTAACTCTTAAATGCCTGCTGGGCAATTAGGGATGGGTAATAAATGCTAGCCCACACCCACATCCCTGTGAATGAATGAAAAATCTGGTGTACGTATACCCAGAGTGCTGTTGAGGAGGCAATTCCTGGATTTTAATTCTGTGTCAGGGAAGGAACAGTGATACAATTGTGGGTCAGGGTGGTGTTCCCATGCATCTGCTGCCCTTGTCCTTCTAGGTCGCAGACGACGGTGCTGTTGAAGGAACCTTGGTCAGTTGCTGCAATACATCATGTGTCAGTGTTGGAGGGAGTGAATGTTTACTTTGGTGGATGAGGTGCCAACCATGTGGGTTGCTTTGTTCTGGATGGTGTCCGGTTATTTGAGTGTTGTTGGAGCTGCACTCATCTAGACAAATGGAGAGTATTCCATCACACTCCTGACTTGTGCCTTGGAGATTGTGGGCAGGCTTTGATGCCACACTCCGTCAAACGCTGCCTTGATGTCAAGGGCAGGCACTCTCACCTCATCTTTTTTGTCCATGTTTGGACCAAGGCTGTAATGAGGTCAGGAGCTATTTGCCTTTGCAGTATCTTCAGCCATTCTTGATATTATGTGGAGTGAATCAAATT
>NC_054485.1:107543876-107568413 GCF_017639515.1 Carcharodon carcharias
ATCTCTGAAGGCAGAGGGGCATGTTAGTGGGGTGGTGATAAAAGCATATGGGACACTTGCCTTTATCAGTCGAGGCATAGATTACAAAAGTAGGGAGGTCATGTTGGAGTTGTATAGAACCTTGGTGAGGCCACAGCTGGAGTACTCTGTGCAGTTCTGGTCGCCACATTATAGGAAGGATGTGATTGCACTGGAGGAGGTGCAGAGGAGATTCACCAGGATGTTGCCTGGGATGAAACATTTAAGTTATGAAGAGAGGTTGGATAGTCTTGGTTTGTTTTTGTTGGAACAGTGAAGACTGAGGGACGACCTGATCGAGGTGTACAAGATTATGAGGGGCATGGACAGGGTGGATAGGGAGCAGCTGCTCCCCTTAGTTGAAGGGTCAGTCACGAGGGGACATAAGTTCAAGGTGAGGGGCAGGAGGTTTAGGGGGGATGTGAGGAAAAACTTTTTAACCCAGAGGGTGGTGACGGTCTGGAATGCGCTGCCTGGGAGGGTGGTGGAGGCGGGTTCGCTCACATCCTCTAAAAAGTACCTGGATGGGCACTTGGCACAACATAACATTCAAGGCTATGGGCCAAGTGCTGGTGAATGGGGCGAGGTAGGTGGGCCAGGTGTTTCTCACGTGTCGGTGCAGGCTCGATGGGCCGAAGGGCCTCTTCTGCACTGTGTGATTCTGTGATTGTGTGAACATTAGCCGGGGCCTCTGGATATCTACTCCACTGACATTACCACTATTCTGCCATTTCCCACCAGAGCTATTGTCAGAAGCTTAAATAGGAGGGAATAATGTAACATATGCTCAGATTCTGTTTTAGAAAGACAGCGTAAGGGTCTGTAAGACATTAGCATGCCCTGTGGAATGGAATTTCAATTTAAAGTGAAGCCCCAGTCATCAGCATTTCTGACTCTTTAATCCTGCCCTTCCCCTGCCAGGACTCTGCAGGACATCTAACAGCGCTGTGGATGTACCTATGGACTGAGGGGATTCCAGGAGCTGGCTTACTCAAGGGGCGACCGGTAATACAGGATTATTATTGCACTGAAGGACGCCATTCAGCCCATCGTGTCTGAAAGGGACCGGAAATACCACCCATCGTGCCGCTCACCTGCCTTCTCCCCATACACTCCCCTGCCCTCTCCCCGTAACCCCGTAAACTCCCCTGCCCTCTCCCCGTAACCCCGTACACTCCCCTGCCCTCTCCCCGTACACTCCCCTGCCCTCTCCCCGTACACTCCCCTGCCCTCTCCCCGTAACCCCGTACACTCCCCTGCCCTCTACCCGTACACTCCCCTGCCCTCTCCCCGTACACTCCCCTGCCCTCTCCACGTAACCCTGTACACTCCCCTGCCCTCTCCCCGTACACTCCCCTGCCCTCTCCCCGTAACCCCGTACACTCCCCTGCCCTCTCCCCTCTCCCCGTACACTCCCCTGCCCTCTCCACGTACACACCCCTGCCCGCTCCCCGTATACTCCCCTGCCCTCTCCCCTTACACTCCCCTGCCCTCTCCCCGTAACCCCGTACACTCTCCTGCCCTCTCCCCGTAACCCCGTACACTCCCCTGCCCTCTCCCCGTACACTCCCCTGCCCTCTCCCCGTACACTCCCCTGCCCTCTCCCCGTAACCCCGTACACTCCCCGGCCCTCTCCCCGTACACTCCCCTGCCCTCTGCCCGTACACTCCCCTGCCCTCTCCCCGTACACTCCCCTGCCCTCTCCCCGTACACTCCCCTGCCATCTCCCCGTACACTCCCCTGCCCTCTCCCCGTACACTCCCCTGCCCTCTCCCCGTACACTCCCCTGCCCTCTCCCCGTACACTCCCCTGCCCTCTCCCCGTACACTCCCCTGCCCTCTCCCCTTACACTCCCCTGCCCTCTCCCCGTAACCCCGTACACTCCCCTGCCCTCTCCCCGTAACCCCGTACACTGCCCTGCCCTCTCCCCGTACTCTCCCCTGCCCTCTCCCCGTACACTCCCCTGCCCTCTCCCCGTACACTCCCCTGCCCTCTCCCCGTAACCCCGTACACTCCCCTGCCCTCTCCCCGTACACTCCCCTGCCCTCTCCCCGTACACTCCCCTGCCCTCTCCCCGTACACTCCCCTGCCCTCTCCCCGTACACTCCCCTGCCATCTCCCCGTACACTCCCCTGCCCTCTCCCCGTACACTCCCCTGCCCTCTCCCTGTACACTCCCCTGCCCCCTCCCCTTAGCCCCGTACAATCCCCTGCCCTCTCCCCGTACACTCCCCTGCCCTCTCCCCGTAAACCCGTACACTCCCCTGCCCTCTCCCGGTACACTCCCCTGCCCTCTCCCCGTACACTCCCCTGCCCTCTCCCCGTACACTCCCCTGCCCTCTCCCCGTACACCCGTACACTCCCCTGCCCTCTCCCCGTACACTCCCCTGCCCTCGCCCCTTAGCCCCGTACACTCCACTGCCCTCTCCCTGTACACTCCACTGCCCTCTCCCCGTAAACCCGTACACTCCCCTGCCCTCTCCCCGTACACTCCCCTGCCCTCTCCCCGTACACTCCCCTGCCCTCTCCCCTTAACCCCGAACACTCCCCTGTCCTCACCCGTACACTCCCCTGCCCTCTCCCCGTACACTCCCCTGCCCTCTCCCCGTAACCCCTTACACTCCCCTGCCCTCTCCCCGTACACTCCCCTGCCCTCTCCCCGTACACTCCCCTGCCCTCTCCCCGTAAGCCCGTACACTCCCCTGCCGTCTCCCCGTACACTCCCCTGCCCTCTCCCCGTACACTCCCCTACCCTCTCCCCTTAGCCCCGTACACTCCCCTGCCCTCTCCCCGTACACTCCCCTGCCCTCCCCCCGTACACTCCCCTGCCCTCTCCCCGTAACCCCGTACACTCCCCTGCCCTCTCCCCGTAACCCCGTACAGTCCCCTGCCCTCTCCCCTTAGCCCCGTACACTCCCCTGCCCAATCCCCGTACACTCCCCTGCCCTCTCCCCGTACACTCCCCTGCCCTCTCCCCGTACACTCCCCTGCCCTCTCCCCGTACAGACCCCTGCCCTCTCCCCGTACACTCGCCTGCCCTCTCCCCGTACACTCCCCTGCCCTCTCCCCGTACACTCCCCTGCCCTCTCCCCGTAACCCCGTACACTCCCCTGCCCTCTCCCCGTAACCCCGTACCCTCCCCTGCCCTCTCCCCGTACAGACCCCTGCCCTCTCCCCGTACACTCCCCTGCCCTCTCCCCGTACACTCCCCTGCCCTCTCCCCGTACACTCCCCTGCCCTCTCCCCGTAACCCCGTACACTCCACTGCCCTCTCCCCGTACAGAACCCTGCCCTCTCCCCATACACTCCCCTGCCCTCTCCCCGTAACCCCGTACACTCCCCTGCCCTCTCCCCTTAACCCCGTACACTCCCCAGCCCTCTCCCCTTAGCCCCGTACACTCGCCTGCCCTCTCCCCGTACACTCCCCTGCCCTCTACTCGTAACCCCGTACACTCCCCTGCCCTCTCCCTGTACACACCCCTGCCCTCTCCCCGTAACCCCGTAAACGCCCCTGCCCTCTCCCGTACACTCCCCTGCCATTTCCCCGTACACTACCCTGCCCTCTCCCCATACACTCCCCTGCCCTCTCCCCGTACACTCCCCTGCCCTCTCCCCATAACCACATACACTCCCTTCCCTCTCCCCGTGCACTCCCCTGCCCTCACCCCTTAGCCCCGTACACTCCCCTGCCCTCTCCCCGTAACCCCGTACACTCCCCTGCCCTCTCCCTGTACACTCCCCTGCCCTCTCCCCGTAACCCCGTACACTCCCCTGCCCTCTCCCGTACACTCCCCTGCCCTCTCCCCGTACACTCCCCTGCCCTCTCCCCGTACACCCCTGCCCTCCCCGTACACTCCCCTGCCCTCTCCCCGTACACTCCCCTGCCCTCTCCCCGTAACCCCGTACACTCCCCTGCCCTCTCCCCGTAACCCCGTACACTCCCTTGCCCTCACCCCGTAACCCCGTACACTCCCCTGCCCTCTCCCCGTACACTCCCCTGCCCTCTCCCCGTACACTCCCCTGCCCTCTCCTTGTAACCCCGTACACTTCCCTGCCCTCTCCCCGTAACCCCGTCCACTCCCCTGCCCTCCCCCCGTAACCCCGTTCTCTCCCCTGCCCTCTCCCCGTACACTCCCCTGCCCTCTCCCCATAGCCCCGTACACTCCCCTGCCTTCTCCCCGTACACTCCCCGACCCTCTCCCCGTACACTCCCCTGCCCTCTCCCCGTACACTCCCCTGCCCTCTCCCTGTAACCCCGTCCACTCCCCTGCCCTCTCCCCGTACACTCCCCTGCCCACTCCCCGTAACACCGTACACTCCCCTGCCCTCTCCCCGTACACTCCCCTGCCCTCTCCCCGTAACCCCGTACACTCTTTGCCCTCTCCCCGTACACTACCCTGCCCTCTCCCCGTACACTCCCCCTGCCCTGTCCCCGTACACTCCCCTAGCCCTCTCCCGGTACACTCCCCTGCCCTCTCCCCGTACACTCCCCTGCCCTCTCGCCGTACACTCCCCTGCCCTCAACCCGTAGCCCCGTACACTCCCCTGACCTCTCCCCATACACTCCCCTGCCCTCTCCCCGTACACTCCCCTACACTCTCCCCGTACACTCCCCTGCCCTCTCCCCGTCTCCCCGTACACTCCCCTGCCCTCACCCCGTAACCCCGTACACTCCCCTGCCCTCAACCCGTACACTCCCCTGCCCTCTCCCCGTAACGCCGGACACTCCCCTGCCCTCTCCCCGTACACTCCCCTGCCCTCTCCCCGTACACTCCCCAGCCCTCTCCCCGTACACTCCCCTGCCCTCTCCCGTACACGTCCCTCCTGCCCTCTCCCCGTACACTCCCCTGCCCACTCCCCGTAACCCCGTACACTCCCCTGCCCTCTCCCCGTACACTCCCCTGCCCTCTCCCCGTACACTCCCCTGCCCTCTCCCCGTACACTCCCCTGCCCTCTCCCTGTACACTCCCCTGCCCTCTCCCCGTACACTCCCCTGCCCTCTCCCCGTACACTCCCTTGCCCTCTCCCCGTACACTCCCCTGCCCATCTCGCCGTACACTCCCCTGCCTTCAACCCGTAGCCCCGTACACTCCCCTGGCCTCTCGCCCTGACACTCCCTGACCCTGCCCTTTCCGTCCCCGTACACTCCTCTGGCCTCTCCCCGTACACTCCCCTGCCCTCTCCCCGTACACTCCCCTGCCTTCTCCCCGTACACTCCCCTACCCTCGCCCCGTACACTCCCCTGCCCTCTCCCCGTACACTCCCCTGCCCTCTCCCCGTAACCCCGTCCACTCCCCTGCCCTCCCCCCGTAACCCCGTTCTCTCCCATGCCCTCTCCCCGTACACTCCCCTGCCCTCTCCCCATAGCCCCGTTCACTCCCCTGCCTTCTCCCCGTACACTCCACTACCCTCTCCCCGTACACTCCCCTGCCCTCTCCCCGTACACTCCCCTGCCCTCTCCCTGTAACCCCGTCCACTCCCCTGCCCTCTCCCCGTACACTCCCCTGCCCACTCCCCGTAACACCGTACACTCCCCTGCCCTCTCCCCGTACACTCCCCTGCCCTCTCCCCGTAACCCCGTACACTCCCCTGCCCTCTCCCCGTACACTCCCCTGCCCTCTCCCTGTACACTCCCCTGCCCTCTCCCCGTACACTCCCCTACCCTCTCCCCGTACACTCCCCTGCCCTCTCCCCGTACACTCCCCTGCCCTCTCGCCGTACACTCCCCTGCCCTCAACCCGTAGCCCCGTACACTCCCCTGCCCTCTCCCCATACACTCCCCTGCCCTCTCCCCGTACACTCCCCTGCCCTCTCCCCGTACACTCCCCTGCCCTCTCCCCGTAACCCCGTACACTCCCCTGCCCTCAACCCGTACACTCCCCTACCCTCTCCCCGTACACTCCCCTGCCCTCTCGCCGTACACTCCCCTGCCCTCTCCCCGTAACTCCGTACACTCCCCTGCCCTCTCCCCGTGACCCCGTACACTCCCCTGTCTTCAAACCGTAACCCCATACACTCCCCTGCCCTCAACCCGTACACTCCCCTGCCCTCTCCCCGTACACTCCCCTGCCCTCTCCCCTTAGCCCCGTACACTCCCCTGCCCTCTCCCCGTACATCCCCCTGCCCTCTCCCGGTACACTCCCCAGCCCTCTCCCCGTACACTCCCCTGCCCTCTCCCCGTAAACTCCCCTGCCCTCTCCCCGTACACTCCCCTGCCCTCTCCCCGTAACCCCCGTACACTCCCCGTCCCTCTCCCCGTACACTCCCTGCCCTCTCCCCTTAGCCCCGTACACTCCCCTGCACTCTCACCGTACACTCCCCTGCCCTCTCCCCCGTACACTCCCCTGCCCTCTCCCCGTAACCCCGTACACTCCCCTGCCCTCTCCCCGTACACTCCCCTGCCCTCTCCCCGTACACTCCCCTGCCCTCTCCCCGTACACTCCCCTGCCCTCTCCCCGTAACCCCATATACTCCCCGGCCCTCTCCCCGTACACTCCCCTGCCCTGTCCCAGTACACTCCCCTGCCCTCTCCCCGTACACTCCCCTGCCCTCTCCCCGTACAGTCCCCTGCCCTCTCCCCGTACACTCCCCTGCCCTCTCCCCGTACACTCCCCTGCCCTCTCCCCGTACACTCCCCTGCCCTCTCCCCGCACACTCCCCTGCCCTCTCCCCGTACTCTGCCCTGCCCTCTCCCCTTAGCCCCGTACACTCCCCTGCTCTCTCCCCGTACACTCCCCTGCCCTCTCCCCATAAACCCGTACCCTCCCCTGCCCTCTCCCCGTACACTCCCCTGCCCTCTCCCCGTACACTCCCCTGCCTTCTCCCCGTAAACCCGTACACTCCCCAGCCCTCTCCCCGTACACTCCCCTGCCCTCTCCCCGTACACTCCCCTGTTTTCAACCCGTAACCCCGTACACTCCCCTGCCCTCTCCCCGTACACTCCCCTGCCCTCTCCCCGTAACCCCGTACACTCCCCTGCCCTCCCCCCGTAACCCCGTACACTCCCCTGCCCTCTCCCCGTACACTCCCCTGCCCTCTCCCCTTAACCCCGTACACTCCCCTGCCCTCTTCCCGTACACTCCCCTGCCCTCTCCCTGTAACCCCGTCCACTCCCCTGCCCTCTCCCCGTACACTCCCCTGCCCACTCCCCGTAACACCGTACACTCCCCTGCCCTCTCCCCGTAACCCCGTACACTCCCCTGCCCTCTCCCCGTACACTCCCCTGCCCTCTCCCTGTACACTCCCCTGCCCTGTCCCCGTACACTCCCCTACCCTCTCCCTGTACACTCCCGTGCCCTCTCCCCGTACACTCCCCTGCCCTCTCGCCGTACACTCCCCTGCCTTCAACCCGTAGCCCCGTACACTCCCCTGCCCTCTCCCCATACACTCCCCTGCCCTTTCCCCGTACACTCCCCTGGCCTCTCCCCGTACACTCCCCTGCCCTCTCCCCGTCTCCCCGTACACTCCCCTGTCCTCAACCCGTAACCCCGTACACTCCCCTGCCCTCAACCCGTACACTCCCCTGCCCTCTCCCCTTAGCCCCGTACACTCCCCTGCCCTCTCCCCGTACACTCCCCCTGCCCTCTCCCCGTACACTCCCCAGCCCTCTCCCCGTACACTCCCCTGCCCTCTCCCCGTACACTCCCCTGCCCTCTCCCCGTACACTCCCCTGCCCTCTCCCCGTAACCCCGTACACTCCCCGGCCCTCTCCCCGTACACTCCCCTGCCCTCTCCCCTTAGCCCCGTACACTCCCCTGCCCTCTCACCGTACACTCCCCTGCCCTCTCCCCGTACACTCCCCTGCCCTCTCCCCGTAACCCCGTACACTCCCCTGCCCTCACCCCGTACACTCCCCTGCCTTCTCCCCGTACACTGCCCTGCCCTCTCCCCGTACACTCCCCTGCCCTCTCCCCGTACACTCCCCTGCCCTCTCCCCGTACACTCCCCTGCCCTCTCCCCGTACACTCCCCCTGCCCTCTCCCCGTACACTCCCCAGCCCTCTCCCCGTACACTCCCCTGCCCTCTCCCCGTACACTCCCCTGCCCTCTCCCCGTACACTCCCCTGCCCTCTCCCCGTAACCCCGTACACTCCCCGGCCCTCTCCCCGTACACTCCCCTGCCCTCTCCCCTTAGCCCCGTACACTCCCCTGCCCTCTCACCGTACACTCCCCTGCCCTCTCCCCGTACACTCCCCTGCCTTCTCCCCGTACACTCCCCTGCCCTCTCCCCGTACACTCCCCTGCCCTCTCCCCGTACACTCCCCTGCCCTCTCCCCGTAACCCCGTCCACTCCCCTGCCCTCTCCCCGTAACCCCGTTCTCTCCCCGGCCCTCTCCCCGTACACTCCCCTGCCCTCTCCCCATAGCCCCGTACACTCCCCTGCCTTCTCCCCGTACACTCCCCGACCCTCTCCCCGTACACTCCCCTGCCCTCTCCCCGTATACTCCCCTGCCCTCTCCCCGTAAACCCGTCCACTCCCCTGCCCTCTCCCCGTACACTCCCCTGCCCACTCCCCGTAACACCGTACACTCCCCTGCCCTCTCCCCGTACACTCCCCTGCCCTCTCCCCGTAACCCCGTACACTCCCCTGCCCTCTCCCCGTACACTCCCCTGCCCTCTCCCCGTAACCCCGTACACTCCCCTGCCCTCTCCCCGTACACTCCCCTGCCCTCTCCCTGTACACTCCCCTGCCCTCTCCACGTACACTCCCCTACCCTCTCCCCGTACACTCCCGTGCCCTCTCCCCGTACACTCCCCTGCCCTCTCGCCGTACACTCCCCTGCCCTCAACCCGTAGCCCCGTACACTCCCCTGCCCTCTCCCCATACACTCCCCTGCCCTTTCCCCGTACACTCCCCTGGCCTCTCCCCGTACACTCCCCTGCCCTCTCCCCGTAACCCCGTACACTCCCCTGCCCTCAACCCGTACACTCCCCTGCCCTCTCCCCGTACACTCCCCTGCCCTCTCGCCGTACACTCCCCTGCCCTCTCCCCGTAACTCCGTACACTCCCCTGCCCTCTCCCCGTGACCCCGTACACTCCCCTGTCTTCAAACCGTAACCCCATACACTCCCCTGCCCTCAACCCGTACACTCCCCTGCCCTCTCCCCGCACACTCCCCTGCCCTCTCCCCTTAGCCCCGTACACTCCCCTGCCCTCTCCCCGTACACTCCCCCTGCCCTCTCCCCGTACACTCCCCAGCCCTCTCCCCGTACACTCCCCTGCCCTCTCCCCGTAAACTCCCCTGCCCTCTCCCCGTACACTCCCCTGCCCTCTCCCCGTAACCCCGTACACTCCCCGTCCCTCTCCCCGTACACTCCCCTGCCCTCTCCCCTTAGCCCCGTACACTCCCCTGCACTCTCACCGTACACTCCCCTGCCCTCTCCCCGTACACTCCCCTGCCCTCTCCCCGTAACCCCGTACACTCCCCTGCCCTCTCCCCGTACACTCCCCTGCCTTCTCCCCGTACACTCCCCTGCCCTCTCCCCGTACACTCCCCTGCCCTCTCCCCGTAACCCCATATACTCCCCGGCCCTCTCCCCGTACACTCCCCTGCCCTGTCCCAGTACACTCCCCTGCCCTCTCCCCGTACACTCCCCTGCCCTCTCCCCGTACAGTCCCCTGCCCTCTCCCCGTACACTCCCCTGCCCTCTCCCCGTACACTCCCCTGCCCTCTCCCCGTACACTCCCCTGCCCTCTCCCCGCACACTCCCCTGCCCTCTCCCCGTACACTCCCCTGCCCTCTCCCCTTAGCCCCGTACACTCCCCTGCTCTCTCCCCGTACACTCCCCTGCCCTCTCCCCATAAACCCGTACCCTCCCCTGCCCTCTCCCCGTACACTCCCCTGCCCTCTCCCCGTACACTCCCCTGCCTTCTCCCCGTAAACCCGTACACTCCCCTGCCCTCTCCCCGTACACTCCTCTGCCCTCTCCCCGTACACTCCCCTGCCTTCTCCTCGTAAACCCGTACACTCCCCTGCCCTCTCCCCGTACACTCCGCTGCCCTCTCCCCGTAACCCCGTACACTCCCCTGCCCTCCCCCCGTAACCCCGTACACTCCCCTGCCCTCTCCCCGTACACTCCCCTGCCCTCTCCCCTTAACCCCGTACACTCCCCTGCCCTCTCCCCGTACACACCCCTGCCCTCTCCCCGTAACCCCGGACACTCCTCTGCCGTCTCCCCGTACACACCCCTGCCCTCTCCCCGTACACTCCCCTACCCTCTCCCCGTACACTCCCCTGCCCTCTCCCCGTACACTCCCCTGCCCTCTCCCCGTACACTCCCCTGCCCTCTCCCCGTACACTCCCCTGCCCTCTCCCCGTACACTCCCCTGCCCTCTCCACGTACACTCCCCTGCCCTCTCCCCGTACACCTCCCTGCCCTCGCCCCGTAACCCCGTACACTCCCCGGCCCTCGTCCCCCGTGACACTCCCCTGCCCTCTCCCGTAGCCCCGTACACTCCCTGCCCTCGCCCCGTACCGCCCCTGCCCTCTTCCCGTACTCTATCCCCTGCCCTCACTCCCGTAACCCCGTACACGTCCCGTGCCCTCTCCCCGTAACCCACAGTACACTCGCCTGCCCTCTCCCCGTAACCCGTACACTCCCCTCCCTCTCCCCCGTAGCACGCCCCTGCCTCTCCCCGTACACTCCCATGCCCTCATCGCCGTACACTCCCCTGCCCTCTACCCAGAGCCACGTACACATCCACTGCCCCTCTCCCCAGTAAACCTCCACTGCCCTGCCTCGGTCGCGTACACTCCCCTGGCCCTCTCCCCGTACACTCCCCTGCCCTCTCCCCTTAGCCCCGTACACTTCCCTTGCCCTTCTCCCCGTACACTCCCCTGCCCTCTCCCCTTAGCCCGGTACTCTCCCCTGCCCTCTCCCCGTACATTCCCTGCCCTCTCCCCGTACACTCCCCTGCCCTCTCCACGTACACTCCCCTGCCCTCTCCCCGTAAACTCCCCTGCCCACTCCCCGTACACTCCTCTGCCCTCTCCCCGTACACTCCCCTGCCCTTTCCCCGTACACTCCCCTGCCCTCTCCCCTTAACCCTGTACACTCCCCTGCCCTCTCCCCGTACACTCGCCTGCCCTGTCCCCGTACGCTCCCCTGCCCTCTCCCCCTAACTCCGTACACTCCCCTGCCCTCTCCCCGTAACCCCGTACACTCCCCTGCCCTCTCCCCGTACACTCCCCTGCCCTCTCCCCGTAACCCCGTACACTCCCCTGCTCTCTCGCCGTACACATCCCTGCCCTCTCCCCGTACACTCCCCTGCCCTCTCCCCGTAACCCCGTACACTCCCCTTCCCTCTCCCCGTAACCCCGTACACTCCCCTTAGCCCCGTACACTCCCCTGCCCTCGCCCCGTACACTCCCTTGCCCTCTCCCCTTACACTCCCTTGCCCTCTCCCCGTACAGACCCCTGCCCTCTCCCCGTACACTCCCCTGCCCTCTCCCCGTACACTCCCCTGCCCTCTCCCCGTACACTCCCTTGCCCTCTCCCCGTACACTCCCCTGCCCTCTCCCCGTACACTCCCCTGCCCTCTCCCCTTAACCCCGTGCACTCCCCTGCCCTCTCCCCGTACAGACCCCTGCCCTCTCCCCGTACACTCCCCTGCCCTCTCCCCGTACACTCCCCTGCCCTCTCCCCGTACACTCCCTTGCCCTCTCCCCGTACACTTCCTTGCCCTCCCCCCGTACAGACCCCTGCCCTCTCCCCGTACACTCCCCTGCCCTCTCCCCGTACACTCCCCTGCCCTCTCCCCGTACACTCACCTGCACTCTCCCCGCACACTCCCCTGCCCTCTCCCCGTACTCTGCCCTGCCCTCTCCCCTTAGCCCCGTACACTCCCCTGCCCTCTCCCCGTACACTCCCCTGCCCTCTCCCCATAAACCCGTACCCTCCCCTGCCCTCTCCCCGTACACTCCCCTGCCCTCTCCCCGTACACTCCCCTGCCTTCTCCCCGTAAACCCGTACACTCCCCAGCCCTCTCCCCGTACACTCCTCTGCCCTCTCCCCGTACACTCCCCTGCCTTCTCCTCGTAAACCCGTACACTCCCCTGCCCTCTCCCCGTACACTCCACTGCCCTCTCCCCGTACACACCCCTGCCCTCTCCTCGTACACTCCCCTGCCCTCTCCCCGTACACTCCGCTGCCCTCTCCCCGTAACCCCGTACACTCCCCTGCCCTCCCCCCGTAACCCCGTACACTCCCCTGCCCTCTCCCCGTACACTCCCCTGCCCTCTCCCCTTAACCCCGTACACTCCCCTGCCCTCTCCCCGTACACAACCCTGCCCTCTCCCCGTAACCCCGTACACTCCTCTGCCGTCTCCCCGTACACACCCCTGCCCTCTCCCCGTACACTCCCCTACCCTCTCCCCGTACACTCCCCTGCCCTCTCCCCGTACACTCCCCTGCCCTCTCCCCGTACACTCCCCTGCCCTCTCCCCGTACACTCCCCTGCCCTCTCCCCGTACACTCCCCTGCCCTCTCCACGTACACTCCCCTGCCCTCTCCCCGTACACTCCCCTGCCCTCTCCCCGTAACCCCGTACACTCCCCTGCCCTCTCCCCGTACACTCCCCTGCCCTCTCCCCGTAACCCCGTACACTCCCCTGCCCTCTCCCCGTACAATCCCCTGCCCTCTTCCCCGTAACGCCGTACACTCCCCTGCCCTCTCCCCTTACACTTCCCTGCCCTCTCCCCGTCTCCCCGTACACTCCCCTGCCCTCTCCCCGTAACCCCGTACACTCCCCTGCCCTCTCCCCTTACACTACCCTGCCCTCTCCCCGTCTCCCCGTACACTCCCCTGCCCTCTCCCCGTACACTCCCCTGCCCTCTCCTCGTAACCCCGTACACTCCCCTGCCCTCTCCCCGTAAACCCGTCCACTCCCCTGCCACCTCCCCGTAACCCCGTTCTCTCCCCTGCCCTCTCCCCGTACACTCCCCTGCCCTCTCCCCTTAGCCCGGTACACTCCCCTGCCCTCTCCCCGTACAGTCCCCTGCCCTCTCCCCTTAGCCCGGTACACTCCCCTGCCCTCTCCCCGTACATTCCCTGCCCTCTCCCCGTACACTCCCCTGCCCTCTCCCCGTACACTCCCCTGCCCTCTCCCCGTAAACTCCCCTGCCCACTCCCCGTACACTCCTCTGCCCTCTCCCCGTACACTCCCCTGCCCTTTCCCCGTACACTCCCCTGCCCTCTCCCCTTAACCCTGTACACTCCCCTGCCCTCTCCCCGTACACTCCCCTGCCCTGTCCCCGTACGCTCCCCTGCCCTCTCCCCGTAACTCCGTACACTCCCCTGCCCTCTCCCCGTAACCCCGTACACTCCCCTGCCCTCTCCCCGTACACTCCCCTGCCCTCTCCCCGTAACCCCGTACACTCCCCTGCTCTCTCGCCGTACACACCCCTGCCCTCTCCCCGTACACTCCCCTGCCCTCTCCCCGTAACCCCGTACACTCCCCTTCCCTCTCCCCGTAACCCCGTACACTCCCCTGCCCTCTCCCCTTAGCCCCGTACACTCCCCTGCCCTCGCCCCGTACACTCCCTTGCCCTCTCCCCTTACACTCCCTTGCCCTCTCCCCGTACAGACCCCTGCCCTCTCCCCGTACACTCCCCTGCCCTCTCCCCGTACACTCCCCTGCCCTCTCCCCGTACACTCCCTTGCCCTCTCCCCGTACACTTCCTTGCCCTCCCCCCGTACAGACTCCTGCCCTCTCCCCATACACTCCCCTGCCCTCTCCCCTTACACACCCCTTCCCTCTCCCCGTGCACTCCCCTGCCCTCTCCCCTTAGCCCCGTACACTCCCCTGCCCTCTCCCCGTACACTCCCCTGCCCTCTCCCCTTAACCCCGTACACTCCACTGCCCTCTCCCCGTACACACCCCTGCCCTCTCCCCGTACACTCCCCTGCCCTCTCCCCGTAACCCCGTACACACCCCTGCCCTCTCCCCGTACACTCCCCTGCCCTCTCCCCGTAACCCCGTACACTCCCCTGCCCTCTCCCCATACACTCCCCTGCCCTCTCCCCGTAACCCCGTACACACGCCTGCCCTCTCCCCGTAACCCCGTACACTCCCCTGCCCTCTCCCCGTACACACCCCTGCCCTCTCCCCGTACACTCCCCTGCCCTCTCCCCGTAACCCCGTACACTCCCCTGCCCTCTCCCCGTAACCCCGTACACTCCCCTGCCCTCTCCCCTTAGCCCCGTACACTCCCCTGCCCTCTCCCCGTACACTCCCCTGCCCTCTCCCCTTAACCCCGTACACTCCACTGCCCTCTCCCCGTACACACCCCTGCCCTCTCCCCGTACACTCCCCTGCCCTCTCCCCGTACACTCCCCTGCCCTCTCCCCGTACACTCCCCTGCCCTCTCCCCGTAACCCCGTACACACCCCTGCCCTCTCCCCGTACACTCCCCTGCCCTCTCCCCGTAACCCCGTACACTCCCCTGCCCTCTCCCCATACACTCCCCTGCCCTCTCCCCGTAACCCCGTACACACCCCTGCCCTCTCCCCGTAACCCCGTACACTCCCCTGCCCTCTCCCCGTACACACCCCTGCCCTCTCCCCGTACACTCCCCTGCCCTCTCCCCGTAACCCCGTACACTCCCCTGCCCTCTCCCCGTAACCCAGTACACTCCCCTGCCCTCTCCCCTTAGCCCCGTACACTCCCCTGCCCTCTCCCCGTACACTCCCCTGCCCTCTCCCCTTAGCCCGGTACACTCCCCTGCCCTCTCCCCGTACACTCCCTTGCCCTCTCCCCGTACAGACCCCTGCCCTCTCCTCGTACACTCCCTTGCCCTCTCCCCATACAGACCCCTGCCCTCTCCCGGAACCCCGTACACTCCCCTGCCCTCTCCCCGTACACTCCCTTGCCCTGTCCCCGTACAGACCCCTGCCCTCTCCCCGTACACTCCCCTGCCCACGCCACGTACACTCCCCTGCCCTCTCCCCTTAGTCCCGTACACTCCCCTGCCCTCTCCCCGTACACTCCCCTGCCCTCTCCCCGTACACTCCCCTGCCCTCTCCCCGTACACTCCCTTGCCCTCTCCCCGTACACTCCCTTGCCCTCTCCCCGCACAGACCCCTGCCCTCTCCCCGTACACTCCCTTGCCCTCTCCCCGTACAGACCCCTGCCCTCTCCCCGTACACTCCCTTGCCCTCTCCCCGTACAGACCCCTGCCCTCTCCCCGTACACTCCCCTGCCCTCTCCCCGTACACACCCCTTCTCTCTCCCCGTGCACTCCCCTGCCCTCTCCCCTTAGCCCCGTACACTCCCCTGCCCTCTCCCCGTAACCCCGTACACTCCCCTGCCCTCTCCCCGTACACTCCCCTGCCCTCTCCCCGTAAACCCATACACTCCCCTGCCCTCTCCCCGTACACTCCCCTGCCCTCTCCAAGTACACTCCCCTGCCCTCTCCCCGTAAACCCGTACAGTCCCCTGCCCTCTCCCCGTACACTCCGCTGCCCTCTCCCCGTAACCCCGTACACTCCCCTGCCCTCTCCCCGTACACTCCCCTGCCCTCTCCCCGTACACTCCCCTGCCCTCTCCCCGTAACCCCGTACACTCCACTGCCCTCTGCCCGTACACTCCCCTGCCCTCTCCCCTTACACTCCCCTGCCCTGTCCCCTTACACTCCCCTGCCCTCTCCCCTTACACTCCCCTGCCCTCTCCCCGTAACCCCATACACTCCCCTGCACTCTCCCCGTACACTCCCCTGCCCTCTCCCCGTACAATCCCCTGCCCTCTCCCCGTACACTCCCCTGCCCTCTCCCCTTACACTCCCCTGCCCTCTCCCCGTCTCCCCGTACACTCCCCTGCCCTCTCCCCGTAACCCCGTACACTCCCTTGCCCTCTCCCCGTAACCCCGTACACTCCCCTGCACTCTCCCCGTACACTCCCCTGCCCTCTCCCCGTAACCCCGTACACTCCCCTGCCCTCTCCCCGTACACTCCCCTGCCCTCTCCCCGTACACTCCCCTGCCCTCTCCCCGTACACTCCCCTGCCCTCTCCTCATAACCCCGTACACTCCCCTGCCCTCTCCTCGTAACCCCGTACACTCCCCTGCCCTCTCCCCGTAACCCCATACACTCCCCTGCCCTCTCCCCGTACACTCCCCTGCCCTCTCCCCATAGCCCCGTACACTCCCCTGCCCTCTCCCCGTACACTCCCCTGCCCTCTCCCCGTACACTCCCCTGCCCACTCCACGTACACTCCCCTGCCCTCTCCCCGTACACTCCCTTGCCCTCTCCCCGTACACTCCCCTGCCCTCTCTCTGTACAGACCCCTGCCCTCTCCCCGTACACTCCCCTGCCCTCTCCCCGTACAGACCCCTGCCCTCTCCCCTTAGCCCCGTACACTCCCCTGCCCTCTCCCCGTAACCCCGTACACTCCCCTGCCCTCTCCCCGTACACTCCACTGCCCTCTCCCCGTAACCCCGTACAGTCCCCTGCCCTCTCCCCGTACACTCCCCTGCCCTCTCCCCGTACGCTCCCCTGCCCTCTCCCCGTACACTCCCCTGCGCTCTCCCCGTAACCCCGTACACTCCCCTGCACCTCTCCCGTACACTCCCCTGCCCCTCTCCCCGTACCCCGTACACTCCCCTGCCCTCTCTCCGTACAATCCCTGCCCTCTCCCCGCCTACACTACCTCTGCCCTCTCCCCGTACCACTACCCTGCCCTCTCCCCGTACACTCCCCTGCCCTCTCCCCGTAACCCCGTACACTCCCTTGCCCTCTCCCCGTAACCCCGTACACTCCCCCGCACTCTGCCGTACACTCCCCTGCCCTCTCCTCGTAACCCCGTACACTCCCCTGCCCTCTCCTCGTAACCCCGTACACTCCCCTGCCCTCTCCCCGTAACCCCGTACACTCCCCTGCCCTCTCCCCGTAACCCCGTCCACTCCCCTGCCACCTCCCCGTAACCCCGTTCTCTCCCCTGCCCTCTCCCCGTACACTCCCCTGCCCTCTCCCCATAGCCCCGTACACTCCCTTCCCTCTCCCCGTACACTCCCCTGCTCTCTCCCCATAAACCCCTACACTCCCCTGCCCTCTCCCCATACACTCCCCTGCCCTCTCCCCGTACACTCCCCTGCCCTCTCCCCGTAAACCCGTACACTCCCCTGCCCTCTCCCCGTACACTCCTCTGCCCTCTCCCCGTACACTCCCCTGCCCTCTCCCCGTAAACCCGTACACTCCCCTGCCCTCTCCCCGTACACTCCCCTGCCCTTTCCCCGTACACTCCCCTGCCCTCTCCCCTTAACCCCATACACTCCCCTGCCCTCTCCCCGTTCACTCCACTGCCCTCTCCCCGTACACTCCCCTGCCCTCTCCCTGTAACCCCGTACACTCCCCTGCCCTCTCCCCGTACACTCCCCTGCCCTCTCCCCGTACACTCCCCTGCCCTCTCCCCGTAACCCCGTACACTCCCCTGCCCTCTCCACGTAACCCCGTACACTCCCCTGCCCTCTCCCCGTACACTCCCCTGCCCTCTCCCCGTAACCCCGTACACTCCCCTGCCCTCTCCCCGTACACACCCCTGCCCTCTCCCCGTACACTCCCCTGCCCTCTCCCCGTAACCCCGTACACTCCCCTGCCCTCTACCCGTTACCCCGTACACTCCCCTGCCCACTCCCCGTACACTCCCCTGCCCTCTCCCCTTAGCCCCGTACACTCCCCTGCCCTCTCCCCGTACAGACCCCTGCCCTCTCCCCGTAACCCCGTACACTCCCCTTGCCCTCTCCTCCGTACCCGTACCTCCCTGCCCTCTTCCCCGTATATCCCCTGGCCCTCTCCCCGTAACACCTACACCCCTGCCCTCTCCCCGTACACTCCCTTGCCCTCTCCCCGTACACTCCCTTGCCCTCCCCCCGTACAGACCTCTGCCCTCTCGCCGGACGCACCCTTGCCCTCTTCCCGTACAGACCCCTGCCCTCTCCCCGTACACTCCCCTGCCCTCTCCCCGTACACACCCCTTCCCTCTTCCCCGTACACTCCCCTGCCCTCTCCCCGTACACTCCCCTGCCCTCTCCCCGTAACCCCGGACACTCCCCTGCCCTCTCCCCGTACACTCCCCTGCCCTCTCCCCGTAACCCCGTACACTCCCCTGCCCTTCCCCGTACACTCCCCTGCCCTCTCCCCGTACACTCCCCTGCCCTCTCCCCGTACACTCCCCTGCCCTCTCCCCGTACACTCCACTGCCCTCTCCCCGCACACTCCCCTGCCCTCTCCCCGTACACTCCCCTGCCCTCTCCCCGTAACCCCGTACACTCCCCTGCCCTCTCCCCGTACAATCCCCTGCCCTCTCCCCGTACACTCCCCTGCCCTCTCTCCTTACACTCCCCTGCCCTCTCCCCGTCTCCCCGTACACTCCCCTGCCCTCTCCCCGTAACCCCGTACACTCCCCTGCACTCTCCCCGTACACTCCCCTGCCCTCTCCCCGTACACTCCCCTGCCCTCTCCTCGTAACCCCGTACACTCCCCTGCCCTCGCCCCGTAACCCCGTAAACTCCCCTGCCCTCTCCGCGTACACTCCCCTGCCCTCTCCCCGTAACCCCGTTCTCTCCCCTGCCCTCTCCCCGTACACTTCCCTGCCCTCTCCCCATAGCCCCGTACACTCCCCTGCCCTCTCCCCGTACACTCCCCTGCCTTCTCCCCGTACACTCCCCTACCCTCTCCCTGTACACTCCCCTGCCCTCTCCCCGTAACCCCGTTCTCTCCCCTGCCCTCTCCCCGTACACTCCCCTGCCTTCTCCCCGTAACCCCGTACACTCCCTTGCCCTCTCCCCGTAACCCCGTACACTCCCCTGCCCTCTCCTCGTAACCCCGTACACTCCCCTGCCCTCTCCCCGTAACCCCGTACACTCCCCTGCCCTCTCCCCGTAACCCCGTCCACTCCCCTGCCACCTCCCCGTACACTCCCCTGCCCTCTCCCCATAGCCCCGTACACTCCCCTGCCCTCTCCCCTTAGACCCGTACACTCACCTGCCCTCTCCCCGTACAGTCCCCTGCCCTCTCCCCTTAGCCCCGTACACTCCCCTTCCCTCTCCCCGTACACTCCCCTGCCCTCTCCCCGTAAACCCGTACACTCCCCTGCCCTCTCCCCATAGCCCCGTATGTCCCCTGCCCTCTCCCCGTACACTCCCCTGCCCTCTCCCCGTATCCCCGTACACTCCCCTGCCCTCTCCCCGTACACTCCCCTGCCCTCTCCCCATAGCCCCGTACGCTCCCCTGCCCTCTCCCCCTAAACTCCCCTGCCCTCGCCCCGTACACTCCCCTACCCTCTCCCCGTACACTCCCCTGCCCTCTCCCCGTACACTCCCCTGCTCTCTCCCCGTACACTCCCCTGCCCTCTCCCCGTCTCCCTGTACACTCCCCTGCCCTCTCCCCGTACACTCCCCTGGCCCTCTCCCCGTCGCCCCGTACATTCCCCTGACCTCTCCCCGTAACCCCGTACACGTCCCCTGCCCTCTCTCCCCGTACACTCCCCTGTCCTCATCCCGTAACCCCTACACTCCCCTGCCCTCAACCCATAACACTCCCTGCCCCTCTTCCCGTACACTCTCCTGCCCTCTCCCCGTACACTCCCCTGCTATCTCCCTGAGGCCCCGTACCACCTCCCTGCCCTCTCCCCGTACACTCCCTGGCTATCTCCCACTGAGCCCGCGTACACTCCCCTGCCCTCAACCGTACACTCCCCTGCCCTCCTCATCCGTAACCCCGTACACTCCCGCTGCCCTCTTCCCCGTACTCTCGCCCTGCCCTCTCCCCGTACACTCCCCTGCCTCACCCCGTACACTCCCCTGCCCTCTACCCCGTACACTCCCCTGCCCTCTCCCCGTTACCCCGTACACTCCCCTGCCCTCTCCCCGTAACCCCGTACACTCCCCTGCCCTCTCCCCTTAGCCCCGTACACTCCCCTGCCCTTTCCCCTTTACCCCGTACACTCCCCTGCCCTCTCCCCTTTACCCCGTACACTCTCCTGCCTTCTCCCATTTACCCCGTACACTCCCCTGCCCTCTCCCCTTTACCCCGTACACTCCCCTGCCCTCTCCCCTTTACCCCGTACACTCCCCTGCCCTCTCCCCTTAGCCCCGTACACTCCCCTGCCCTCTCCCCTTACACTCCCCTGCCCTCTCCCCGTAAACTCCCCTGCCCTCTGCCTGTACACTCCCCTGCCCTCTCCCCGTACACTCCCCTGCCCTCTCCCCTTTACCCCGTACACTCTCCTGCCTTCTCCCCTTTACCCCGTACACTCTCCTGCCTTCTCCCATTTACCCCGTACACTCCCCTGCCCTCTCCCCTTTACCCCGTACACTCCCCTGCCCTCTCCCCTTTACCCCGTACACTCCCCTGCCCTCTCCCCTTACACTCCCCTGCCCTCTCCCCGTAAACTCCCCTGCCCTCTGCCTGTACACTCCCCTGCCCTCTCCCCGTACACTCCCCTGCCCTCTCCCCGTACACTCTCCTGCCCTCTCCCCGTACACTCCCCTGCCCTCTCCCCGTACACACCCCTGCCCTCTCCCCGTACACTCCCCTGCCCTCTCCCCTTAACCCCGTGCACTCCCCTGCCCTCTCCCCTTAACCCCGTGCACTCCCCTGCCCTCTCCCCGTACACTCCCCTGCCCTCTCCCCGTACACTCCCCTGCCCCCTCCCCGTACACTCCCCTGCCCTCTCCCCTTACACACCCCTGACCTCTCCCCGTAACCCCGTACACTCCCCTGCCCTCTCCCCGTACACTCCCCTGCCCTCTCCCCGTAACCCCGTACACTCCCCTGCCCTCTCCCCTTAGCCCCGTACACTCCCTTGCCCTCTCCCCGTAACCCCGTACACTCCCTTGCCCTCTCCCCGTAACCCCGTACACACCCCTGCCCTCTCCCCGTAACCCCGTACACTCCCCTGCCCTCTCCCCGTACACTCCCCTGCCCTCTCCCCGTACACTCCCCTGCCCCCTCGCCGTACACTCCCCTGCCTTCAACCCGTAGCCCCGTACACTCCCCTGCCCTCTCCCCATACACTCCCCTGCCCTCTCCCCGTACACTCCCCTGGCCTCTCCCCGTACACTCCCCTGCCCTCTCCCCGTCTCCCCGTACACTCCCCTGTCCTCAACCCGTAACCCCGTACACTCCCCTGCCCTCAACCCGTACACTCCCCTGCCCTCTCCCCGTACACTCCCCTGCCCTCTCCCCGTACACTCCCCTGCCCTCTCCCCTTACACTCCCCTGCCCTCTCCCCGTAACCCCGTACACTCCCCTGCCCTCTCCCCGTGACCCCGTACGCTCCCCTGTCTTCAACCCGTAACCCCGTACACTCCCCTGCCCTCAACCCGTACACTCCCCTGCCCTCTCCCCTTAGCCCCGTACACTCCCCTGCCCTCTCCCCGTACACTCCCCCTGCCCTCTCCCCGTACACTCCCCTGCCCTCTCCCCGTACACTCCACTGCCCTCTCCCCGTAACCCCGTACACTCCCCTGCCCTCTCCCCGTAACCCCGTAAACTCCCCTGCCCTCTCCCCGTACACTCCCCTGCCCTCTCCCCATACACTCCCCTGCCCTCTCCCCGTACACTCCCCTGCCCTCTCCCTGTACACTCCCCTGCCCTCTCCCCGTACTCTCCCCTGCCCTCTCCCCGTACACTGCCCTGCCCTCTCACCGTACACTCCCCTGCCCTCTCCCCGTACACTCCCCTATCCTCTCCCCGTAACCCCGTACACTCCCCGGCCCTCTCCCCGTACACTCCCCTGCCCTCTCGCCTTAGCCCCGTACACTCCCCTGCCCTCGCCCCGTACACTCCCCTACCCTCTCCCCGTACACTCCCCTGCCCTCTCCCCGTACACTCCCCTGCTCTCTCCCCGTACACTCCCCTGCCCTCTCCCCGTCTCCCTGTACACTCCCCTGCCCTCTCCCCGTACACTCCCCTGCCCTCTCCCCGTCTCCCCGTACATTCCCCTGCCCTCTCCCCGTAACCCCGTACACTCCCCTGCCCTCTCCCCGTACACTCCCCTGTCCTCATCCCGTAACCCCGTACACTCCCCTGCCCTCAACCCATACACTCCCCTGCCCTCTCCCCGTACACTCCCCTGCCCTCTCCCCGTATACTCCCCTGCCCTCTCCCCGTACACTCCCCTGCTATCTCCCCTGAGCCCCGTACACTCCCCTGCCCTCTCCCCGTACACTCCCCTGCTATCTCCCCTGAGCCCCGTACACTCCCCTGCCCTCAACCCGTACACTCCCGTGCCCTCACCCCGTAACCCCGTACACTCCCCTGCCCTCTCTCCGTAACCCCGTACACTCCCCTGCCCTCTCCCCGTACTCTCCCCTGCCCTCTCCCCGTACACTCCCCTGCCTCACCCCGTACACTCCCCTGCCCTCTCCCCGTACACTCCCCTGCCCTCTCCCCGTAACCCCGTACACTCCCCTGCCCTCTCCCCGTAACCCCGTACACTCCCCTGCCCTCTCCCTAGCCCCGTACACTTCCCTCTGCCCTATCCCCTTACCCCGTACACGTCCCCTGACCCTCCCCGTTAAACCCTTACACTCCCATGCCCTCTCCCCTTTACCCCCTGTTACACTCCCATGCCCCTCCCCTTAGCCCCGTACACTCCCCTGCCTCTCCTTAGCCCCGTACACTCCCCTGTCCTCGATCCCCTTTACCCCGTACACATCCCCTGCCCTCTACCCTTACACTCCCTGTCCCTCTCCCCGTACACTCCCCTGCCCTGCTCCGTTACATCCCCTGCCCTCTCCCCTTAGCCCCGTACACTCCCCTGCTTCTCCCTGTATCCCCGTACACTCCCCTGCCCTCTCCCCGTACACTCCCCTGCTACCTCTCCCTGAGCCCCTACACACCCCCTGCCCTCTCCCCGTACACTCCGTGCCCCTCTCCCCCTAACTCCCGTGACACTCCCCTGCCCTCTCCCCTTAACCCCGTGCACTCCCCTGCCCTCTCCCCGTACACTCCCCTGCCCTCTCCCCGTACACTCCCCTGCCCCCTCCCCGTACACTCCCCTGCCCTCTCCCCTTACACACCCCTGACCTCTCCCCGTAACCCCGTACACTCCCCTGCCCTCTCCCCGTACACTCCCCTGCCCTCTCCCCTTACACACCCCTGACCTCTCCCCGTAACCCCGTACACTCCCCTGCCCTCTCCCCGTAACCCCGTACACTCCCCGGCCCTCTCCCCGTACACTCCCCTGCCCTCTCCCCTTAGCCCCGTACACTCCCTTGCCCTCGCCCCGTACACTCCCCTGCCCTCTTCCCGTACACTCCCCTGCCCTCTCCCCGTAACCCCGTACACTCCCGTGCCCTCTCCCCGTAACCCCGTACACACCCCTGCCCTCTCCCCGTAACCCCGTACACTCCCCTGCCCTCTCCCCGTACACTCCCCTGCCCTCTCCCCGTACACTCCCCTGCCCTCTCCCCGTACACTCCCCTGCCTTCAACCGTTAGCCCGTACCTCCCCCTCCCTCTCCCCGTACACATCCCCTGCCTCTCCCCGTAACCCCGTACACTCCCCTGCCCTCTCCCCTACACCCCACCTCCCCTTCCCCTCCCCCGTACACTCCCCTGCCCTCTCCCCGTACACTCCCCTGCCCTCTCACCCGTCACTCCCCTGCCCTCTCCCCGTACACTCCCCTGCCCTCTCCCGTAAACCCCGTACACTCCCCTGCCTCTCCCCTGTACACTCCCCGTCTCTCCCCTTACCCCGTACACTCCCCTGCCCTCTCCCGTCGTACACTCCCCTGCCCTCTCCCAACCCCGTACACTCCCCTGCCCTCTCCCCGTACACTCCCCTGCCCTCTCCCCGTAACACTACTCCCTGCCCTCTCCCCGTACACTCCCTGCCCTCTCCCTCCCCGTACACTCCCCTGCCCTCTCCCCCGTAACCCCGTAAACTCCCCTGCCCTCTCCCTGTACACTCCCCTGCCCTCTCCCCGTACACTCCCCTGCCCTCTCCCTGTACATTCCCCTGCCCTCTCCCCGTACTCTCCCCTGCCCTCTCCCCGTACACTCCCCTGCCCTCTCACCGTACACTCCCCTGCCCTCTCCCCGTACACTCCCCTATCCTCTCCCCGTAACCCCGTACACTCCCCGGCCCTCTCCCCGTACACTCCCCTGCCCTCTCGCCTTAGCCCCGTACACTCCCCTGCCCTCTCACCGTACACTCCCCTGCCCTCTCCCCGTAACCCCGTACACTCCCCTGCCCTCTCCCCGTAACCCCGTACACTCCCCTGCCCTCTCCCCTTAGCCCCGTACACTCCCCTGCTCTCTCCCTGTATCCCCGTACACTCCCCTGCCCTCTCCCCTTTACCCCGTACACTCCCCTGCCCTCTCCCCTTTACCCCGTACACTCCCCTGCCCTCTCCCCTTTACCCCGTACACTCCCCTGCCCTCTCCCGTTTACCCCGTACACTCCCCTGCCCTCTCCCCTTTACCCCGTACACTCCCCTGCCCTCTCCCCGTACACTCCCCTGCCCTCTCCCGTTTACCCCGTACACTCCCCTGCCCTCTCCCCGTACACTCCCCCGT